>NW_022097990.1:0-173701 GCF_006542625.1 Nomascus leucogenys
GACTTTGCTGAAGTTGCTAATCAGCTTAAGGAGATTTTGGGCTGAGACAATGGGGTTTTCTAGATATACAATCATGTCATCTGCAAACAGGGACAATTTGACTTCCTCTTTTCCTAATTGAATACCCTTTATTTCCTTCTCCTGCCTGATTGCCCTGGCCAGAACTTCCAGCACTATGTTGAATAGGAGTGGTGAGAGAGGGCATCCCTGTCTTGTGCCAGTTTTCAGAGGAATGCTTCCAGTTTTTGCCCATTCAGTATGATATTGGATTCATATATGTGTGTTGTCCATCTCTTCGAGCTCTCCAGCTCACTCCATGGGCATTTACCCCTCTCTGTGCTGAGGGCAGGCTGCAGCAGGGGCGAGCTGGCCCATGTCTCTGTTCCTGCAGCCAGACCTCCGTTCCCCATGGTGCCAAGGCCGGCTGAGGCTGCAGCCCCAAACTACCAGAGGCCAGTCACAGGACAGCAGGGCGTATGTGGCAGCTGCACAGGGACACTGGTCATGGGGTGCAAGGCGGAGAGTAAGGTGGGCTCCCTGGTCTTCACACAGCCATGGTGGGTGGTGCGAGGTGAGCCAGGCAGACTAGGGTAGCAGAATCTCAGGCTCCAGCACAAGAGATCAAGTGATGTGAAAACTCTGGAAGCCATGAGCTCTCTGGGAACCACCGAAGACAGTGGAAGTGCAGTAGGCAGGCCCCATACAGAAGCCGCTTGGGGCAGGGGCCTGACATGCCAGGCCCACACCTCTCACTGGGAGAGCCGGAACACGTGGCCTCATGTCTGAGTCCCAGCTGTAAACACAGTCAGGACCAAGGGAGGGGGCACCAGAAGAGCCCCCAGCCCAGAGCAGACCCCAACAGAGGCCATTCCTTCCATTTCCCCTGCCGTCCCGTGAGGGCCTTGACTACCTGTCAGTCCAGACTCCAAGTGGCCTGGAGGCCTTTGGAGGGAGCCCAGGGGCGGGTTCAGGATCTCCCTCCCTTATACTCAAGCCAACAAGATTGCTTAGCAACTTAGAGGAGTCTGGACAGACGGGAATGGCTGGTTTGGGAGTCAAAACCTGGCATTACATCTGCCGTTTGGAAGCCACATAACTTTGAGGAGATTATCCAATGCCCTGTGCCTCGCTTTCCACCATGTAAAATGTGGTGCAACAAGCAGGATTTTCCTAAACTGACCCTGGGATTCCCTCCAGTTTGCCTGGACAATAAGCGAGGTGGGAACAGGCAACACTGATCCCAGTGGGAGGGGGGTAGCCAAGCTCAGCTTCTTCCCACACCACATAGTCTCCAGGGGAGGGGCAGCTGAAGCTCCCAGACAGCTCCTACAAACATTGGGCACCCCAAACCAGACTGTGCCAGATGTGTCTTCTTGAGCCCACTCAGAAGACTGCTCTCACACTTGCCCTAAAAGAGGGAGGTCAGCAGAGCAGGGCCACCCAGAGGGACACAGCAGCTCCCTGGCCTCAGAGTGGAGCAGTCATGCCCAGACAGGCACAATGACAGACTGAACAACCAGGCACAGTCACAGACACACAGGGCAATGAGGCACAGTGATAGACAGCAGGGCAACCAGGCACAGTGACAGGGCAATGAGGCACAGTGACAGACACACAGGGCAACCAGGCACAGTGACAGGGCAACCAGGCACAGGGACACACAGCAGGGCAACCAGGCACAGTGACAGACACATGGAGCAACCGGGCACAGTGACAGACAGGGCAACCAGGCACAGGGACAGACACAAGGAGCAACCAGGCACAGTGACAGACACAAGGAGCAACCAGGCACAGTGACAGACACAAGGAGCAACCAGACACAGCGACGGACACAAGGAGCAACCAGGCACAGCGACGGACACACACAGCAACCAGACACAGCGACGGACACACAGGGCAACCAGGCACAGCGACAGACACACAGGGCAACCAGGCACAGCGACGGACACACAGGGCAACCAGGCACAGCGACGGACACACAGGACAACCAGGCACAGCGACGGACACACAGGACAACCAGACACAGTGACAGAGAGAACGACCAGGCACAGTGACAGACACACAGGCCAATGAGGCAGAATGATAGACACACAGGTCAACCAGGCACAGTGACAGACAGCAGGGCAACCAGGCCCAGTGACAGACACACAGGGCAACCAGGCACAGTGACAGACACACAGGGCAACCAGGCACAGGGACACACAGCAGGGGCAACCAGACACAGTGACAGACACACACGGCAACCAGGCACAGTGACAGACAGGTCAACCAGGCACAGTGACAGACACACAGGGCAGCCTGGCACAGTGACAGACAGCAAGGCAACCAGGCACAGTGACAGACAGGGCAACCAGGCACAGTGACAGACAGCAAGGCAGCCAGGCACAGCGACAGACACACAGGGCAACCACGCACAGCGACAGACAGCAGGGCGCCAGGCACAGTGACAGACAGACAGGGCAACCAGGCACAGTGACAGACGACAAGGGCAGCCAGGCACAGGTGACAGGACAGAGCAGGGCTACCCAGGCACAGTGGGACAGACAGGGCACCAGGCACAGTGAGACGACAGAGAGAGATTCAGCACACAGTGACAGATGTGCAACCCCCACAGTGGCAGACAGGTAGCAGAATGATAGCAAGCTTCAGGCTAACCAGGACTGCACAGAATGACGAGAGCACCACAGGTGGAGACAGGCAACGCAACAGGCACAGTGACAGACACAGCCAGGGCAACCAGGCCCTAGTGACAGACACAGCAGGGCAACCCAGGCACAGTGACAGACCACACACGGGCAATCGGCAACCCAGTGGACACACAGCGGGCCCATCAGGCAACAGACAGGCAGTGCAGACCACACACGGCAACCAGGGCACAGTGCAGACAGGTTCAAGTCCAGGCACAGTGACAGACACACAGGGCAGCCTGGCACAGTGACAGACAGCAAGGCAACCAGGCACCAGTGACATGACAGGGCAACCAGCGCACAGTGACAGACAGCAAGGCAGCCAGGCACAGCGACAGACACCACAGGGCAACCACGCACAGCGGACAGACGACAGGGCAGCCAGGCACAGTGACAGACAGACAGGGCAACCAGGGCGACAGTGACAGACAGGGCAACCAGGCCACAGTGACAGACAGAGGGCACCCAGGCACAGTGGCAGAACACAGGCCAATGAGGCAGAATGATTGACACACAGGTCACCAGGCAAGTGACAGATAAGGAGCACCAGGCACAGTGAAGACACACAGGGCAACCAGGCCAGTGGACAGCACACAGGGCAACCAGGCACAGGGACAGACACACAGGGCAACCAGGTCAACGTGACAGACACACAGGGCAACCCAGGCACAGGGACACACAGCAGGGCAACCAGACACAGTGACAGACACACACGGCAACCAGGCACAGTGACAGGCAGGTCAACCAGGCACAGTGACAGACACACAGGCAGCCTGCACAGTGACAGCCAGCAAGGCAACCAGGCCACAGTGACAGACGGCACCAGGGCACCACAGTGACAGACAGCAAGGCAAGCAGGCACAGCGGACAGTAACAGACAAGGGCAACCAGACACAGCGGAGCCAGGCACAGTGACAGACCAGGCAGACAGGGCAGACAGGCACCAGTGGACAGACAGGACAGGCCAGCATAGTGCAGACAACAGGGCACCAGGACACAGTGGCAGAGACACAGGCAGGCAGTCAGCTGCCAAGAATGACAGACCAGGGCCAGCCACAGGGCAATGCACACGGCCCAGGAGATGATACACACAGGGCAACCAGCACGTGAACAGGGCACAGATACAGGAACAGACAGGCAGCCAGCACAATGGCAGACAGGGCAACCAGGCACAGTGTTAGACACACAGGACAACCAGCATAGTGACAGGGCCACCAGGCACAGTGACGATACACAAGGCAGCCAGGCACAGTGACAGACAGAACAACCAGGAACAGTGACGGACAGAACAAGCCAGGAACAGTGACAGAGCAAACCAGGCACAGTGGACAGAACAACCAGGAATCATGACAGCAGACAACCAGGAACACTGACACACACACAGGCAGCCAGGCACAGTAACAGATGGCAGGTCTCACCAGCCTGAAACAGGGCTCAGTCATTCCATCAACAAACACTCATGGAGCATCTACCTGTGGCACATTATTCTAGGACGGTTGGCAGAGCAGGGTATGAAGCAGACAAAAGCTTTGTCCCTCACAGAGCTTACATTCTACTAACAGGAGACAGATAATAGATTAATTAGCAGACTAGCATGTTAGAGCATCTTAAGTTTTGGGTGGAAAATGCAGAGGGGACACTGGCACAGGGAGAGGTGCATATGTAAACCCCCATCTACCACCAGGCCTCTCTGTGGACTCACGCACTGAAATAACATCTCTGGGAGCCTGCTATTACTGGCCTGCACATCCCACTGTCCAGAGCACAGTCCCCCATCGTTTCAGAACAAGAAACTGAGAAGGGTAGGACCTCACCAGATTCTACATTCAGACAAGTGCCAAAGAACACTCTTTCTCATAGGACTCCTCTAATTTGGTAGCACATGGAAGCACTCCAATGTCTCAGCCATTCCCCTTCCTATTTGTAAATCAGCATCCTAAATGGTGCTGCCTCAGTGAGCTGGTGACAAATGCACTTGAAATGCATTCTCCTGCACACCCATAAAGTTGATTTAATATTTCAATTAGTCTTCCCTCTTCCTCTTCCACAATTTATGTGGCTGCTTTTTAAGCAAGTCTTCCTCAGAGCTTAAATGAGCACAAGCATAAACCTCAGTTAATTTATCTGTTTCACTAGACATAATTTCATATCCCTGAAGCACCTCTCCATCCCCTTTATGGGCTGGCAGAAGGGCTCCCCTGGCCAGCACATGGGGTGACAGTCTCTAATTGCATTGCCAATGAGGGCATCTATCGTGCTGTGTCTTGCCTACTTTGAGAGGCCCTAAATTCGGATGCCCAAGTAACTGAGGAACAGGTATTTCCCCCACAGAAGAGGACACTGAGTAAGGCAGCTGGGGCATGGAGGCTGGAAGAGACCAAGAGAGTCTTCTGGCAGGAGCAGAGGCAGGCAGCCAACAGCTCTCTCTCTGATGCCATCATCACCTGGCTGGTCTAGAAGGTTCACGTCAGCCTTTAGCACTGAACTAAGCTCAGCTCAGAGACTTGTTTTGTGTTCTGCAGGGAAAGCATCCAAAATCCACACCTTAACCACTTTCTAGTATCCTGGGGGATACCTTGAGGCAAGATGTTCATGTAGGTTAATGAGGAGAATTGCATTGCTTATTTCTGGCTTGGTAGGGAAGCCTGGGAGGGTGATGCTGGCAGGATAGGGACCTTGATCATCCTGACAGGTCCACTATATTAGGCGATATGAGCTCTTATTCAAGCTCTGTAACAGACGTGCTAGTTGGTCTTGGCCAAGCCACTTTCCCACTATGGCCTAAGTTTCCTCACATGAATAGAATAAATGGATTTCCAGGTCCTATAAGATGGTGGACTTAGCCATGTGCAGTGGCTTATGCCTGTAATCCCAGCACTTTAGGAGGCCAAGGTGGGAGGAACACTTGAGGTCAGGAGTTCAAGACCAGCCTGGGCCAAATAGTGAGAATCCCATCTCTACTAAAAACACAAAAAATTAGCCAGGCTTGGGTGGCATGTGCCTGTAATCCTAGATACTCAGGAGGATGAGGCAGGAGAATTGCTTGAACCCAGGAGACAGAGGTTGCAGTGAGCCGAGATCACACCACTACACTCAGCCTGGGGACAGAGTGAGACTCCATCTCAAAAAAAAAAAAAAAGATGTGTACTAAAATGACCCCAAACTCTTCGAATAGAGACATCAAGAAATACTGGGTTAAGTATAACAAATATTACATGCATAGCTAAGCTCATAAGAAATTTTTTAAAATCTTGGACAGAAACAAAAAAAAACTAAATTCTACACTCTGCAGTATATAAGCTGCTGCCATGATGCCAATATAGAGTGGGAAGGTATTAGTACCAGTTAATTAGAGGGCTAAGTGTTAACATTTACATAGGACCAGGCAACAAGGATTCAAGAACATAAAGATGACACAATTTTATAAAAGTACATGCAGTTTTGAAATGTATTCAATATAACTTTCTGAAATTAAAAACATAGTTTTTGGATTAAAAATCCAAAAAGATGGGTTTAATAGCAATTATATATGTTTGAAGAGAGAAACAGTAAACAGAATACCTGAAAAACTCAATGAGAATAGAGATCAAGAGATTGTAGTGATGTCAACAATATGGTGATATAGGAGTTCCCAGTCCTCATCCTCCCATACAAGCACCAACTTAACAATGATATACAAAGCAAAATACCTTTATGACAAGTCCATAATTTGGAAAAAAAAAAAAAAAGAGAACAGCCACATTGAAATGGGTGACAAGAGCAATTTTATCTAACTAGCATAGCTCAGGGCCTGCAGAAAGTTTCTCAGTCCATGGCTTCTCCATTAGTGAGAAAGGAAAAGTGAGTGGAGTATATATTTATTGTTCCCAGTATTTTGGGGTGCTGCCCAAGGAATCACTTTCTATCCCACCTCACCCAGAGCTCTGGAAGAACTGGCACAATTTAAACACATGATCAAAGCTAAAATCAAATGAATGGAGTGGGCAGCTAATTGCAACTAGCATGGCTTTGTAAGACTGGGAGAAAGTGCACAATCCAGAGACTTCTCTACCAGGAAGGAAGGAGAGGAGTGGAGCATACACATTCTTACACAAGGTTTGAGAAGTTCCTGGAATCTGTAGCCAGGCTGATTGGCAAAGTTCTTTCCCTCTCAAAGCCAGTCCACAAAGACTGGGAAAGGTGTCTGTGTCTTCAAATGCACAAAACCAAGGCAAAACTACAAGGAACATGAAGAATCAGGGAAATATTACACAACCAAAAGGAAAAAATTAATGTCCAGTAACCAACCCTGAAGAAATGGAGATCTATGAATTGTCTAACAAAGAATTCAAAATAATAACCATACAGAATCTCAATGAATTAAGCAAAATCAGGAAAATAATATATGGGCAGATAGCCTGTTCTCTGCTGTGCTGCCTGTTGCATCCTTGCAAGTGAAAGAAAGGAAAGAAGGAGAAAAGAGGAAGGAAGGGAAGGAAGGAAGAAAGAAGAAAGAAAGAAAGGAAGAAAGGAAGAAAGAAAGAAAAGAAAAGAAGGGAGGGAGGGAGGAAGGAAGGAAGAGAAACAATGTATGAACAAAATGAGAATTTCCACAAAGAGAGAGAGCCATAAAAAAGAACCAAACAAATTCTAGAGCTGAAGAATACATTAACTGAACTGAAAATTCAAGAGAATGTTTCAACATCAGATTTATCACAGATGAATAAAGAGAAAAAGAATGAAAAAGTTAGGAAAGCCTAAGGAAATTAAGGGACACCTTCAAGTGAACTAATGTATACATCATGGAAGCCCCAGAAGTGGAGAGAGAGAAATGGGCAGAAAACTTACTTAAAGAAATAATGGCAGACAGCCAGGCATGGTGGCTCATGCCTGTAATTCCAGCACTTTGGGAGGCCAAGGCC
The DNA here is from genome assembly GCF_006542625.1 of Nomascus leucogenys. Lineage (NCBI taxonomy): Eukaryota > Metazoa > Chordata > Mammalia > Primates > Hylobatidae > Nomascus > Nomascus leucogenys. The sequence continues at coordinate 7,589 of NW_022097990.1, forward strand.
AGTGGATCACGTAAGGTCAATAATTCAAGACCAGCCTGGACAACATGGTGTAACTCCATCTCTACTAAAAATACAAAAATTAGCTGGGCATTGTGGCAGGCTCCTGGAATCCCAGCTACTCGGGAGACTGAGTTAAGAAAATGGCTTGAATGTGGGAGGCGGAGGCTGCAATAAGCCAAGATCATGCCACTGCACTCTAGCCTGGGCAACAGAGTGAGACTCCATCAAAAAAAAAGAAAAGAAAAGAGAGAGAGATGAAAGAAAAGAAAAGAAAGAAGGAAGGAAGGAAGGAAGGAAGGAAAGAAGGAGAGAGAAAGGAAAGAAAGAGAAAGGTTGAAAACTCCTCAAAAGAGAAATGGACCTCCAGATTCATGAATCCCAAAGGATCCAAAATATGAAGGACCCAAAGAAATCTGAGATAAATTTATAATCAAATTTTCAAAATTCAAAGACAAAGAGAATTTTGAAAGCAGTAACGAAAAAGCAACTCATCATATACAAGGGAACCTTCAGGAGACTATCAGTGGGTCTCTCAGCAGAAACCTAGCAGGTCAGAAAGAAGTAAGGTAATGTATTTAAAACATTGAAAGAAAAATGGTGCCAACTGAAAATATTATATCCAGAAAACTTATCTTTCAAAAATGAACAGGAGATACTCACTGGCAAACAAAAGCTGAAGGAATCCATCACCACTAGATCTGCCTTACAAGAAATGCTTAAAGAAACTCTTCAAGTTGAAAAAAAAAGAATGCTAAACAGCAACATAAAGCAAATAAAAGCATAAAACTCACTGGAAAAAACAAATATATAGACAAACACAGAATGTTGTAATATTATAAAGGTGGTATAAAAATCACATTTAATTTCAGTACAAAAATTAGACAAAACTATTAGGAATAACTATAACTACAAAAAGCGTGAGTAGACACAATATAAATGTGTAAATTATGACATCAGAAACAAATTATGGGGTGGGGAGAAGTAAACATACAGCGTTTTTAATGCAAGCAAAATTGAGTTGTTATCAGCTTAAAATAGACTGTTATAACTATGTTTTCTATAAGCCTCATGATAATCATAAAAGAAATACCTATCAAAGATACACAATAGAAAAGAGAAAGGAATCAAAACATATCACTACAAAAAATCAATGAAACACAAAGGCAACAACAGAGAAAAAAAGAAACAAAAGAACCACACAGACTAAAAAATGTTTAACAAAATGTCAATAGTAAGTCTTTCCCTAGGAATAATTATTTTAAATATAAGTGCACTAAATATAAATGCATACAAATGTTAAATAAAACAGAGTGGGGATGGACATACTTATAGCAGACAAAATACACTCTAAGCCTAAAACTATCACAAGAGACAGAGAAAGACATTTTAAAATGATAAAAGGATAAATTCATCAGGAAGATATAACAATCATAAATATATGCACCTGACATCAGCACATTTAAATATGTAAAGCAAACATTGACAGAAATGAAAAGAAAAATAAACATAAATACATGATGGTAGAAAAACTTTAATATTTCCCTGTCAATAATGGATAGAAGACATCCAGACAGAAAATCAATAAGTAAACAGTGCACCTGAACAAAGCTATAGACTTAGAGAACCTAACAAATATTTACAGAATATTCCACTCAACAGCAGCAGAGTACACGTTCTTCTCAAGCACACATGGAACATTCTCCAATATTCATAATAGTCAAAAAGTCCAAACAACCCAAATGTCCATCAATTGACGAATAAATGAATAAAATGTGGGCCAGCTGTGGTGGCTCATGCCTGTAATTCCAGCACTTTGGGAGGCCGAGGCAGGTGGATCAAGAAGCCAGGAGTTCGAGATCAGCCTGACCAACATGGTGAAACCCTGTCTCTACTAAAAATACAAAATTTAGCCAGGCATGGTGGTGCGCACCTATAATTCTAGCTACTCGGGAGGCTGAGGCAGGATAATCACCTGAACCCAGGAGGCAGAGGTTGCAATGAGCCGAGATCATGCCACTGCACTCCAGCATGGGTGACAGAGTGAGATTCTGTCTAAAAAAAATAAAAAATAGAATGTGATATATTCATACAATGAAACATTATTCATCTATAAGAAGGAATGAAGTACTGATACATGCTAGAATACAGATGGCCCTTGAAAACATTATGCTCAGAGGAAAAAGCCAGATACAGCTAGGCTACATATTGTATGATTCTATTTACTGTGATACCCCCTTACCTTCAGGAGATAGATTTCAACACCACTAGTGGATGCCTGAAACCACAATAGTTTCTAATCCTATGATACTATGTTTTTTCCTATGCATGCATACCTATGAAGTTTAATTTATAAATTAGGCACCATAAGAGATTAGTAACAATAGCTAAGAATAAAATAGAAAAATTAGAACAATATGCCAGCTTCTGTGAAGGCAGAGTTACATTAAAAACAACCACCATATGCCAGCAACACTGCTCTTGCACTTTGGGTCTTGATTAAGTGAGTGAAGTGTTGCTGGAACACAAGCACTGTCATACTGTGGCTGTTAATCTGGTAACTGAGAAGGCTGCTAAGTGACTAACAGGCAGGAAGTGTAGACAGCGTGGACCATGCTGCACAAAGGGAGCGTTCATGTCTGGGGTGGGACAAAGTGGGATGGCGAGAGATTTCATCATGCCACTTACAATGATGTGCAATTGAAAACTCATATATTGTTTATTTCTGGAGTTTAATCTTTTAGGACTGTGGTTGACTTCAGGTAACTGAAACCATGGAAGGTGAAACCATGGAATGTGTAACCATGGAAGGTGAAACCACAGATAAAGCAGGACACAGGACATATTTAAAATGTCCAGAAGAGGCAAGTTCATGGAGACAGAGATCAGTGGTTTCCAGGGAGTAGGGAGGAGCAGGAATGGGATGTGACTGCTTAATAGGTACAGAGTTTCTTTCTAGAATGAGAACATGTTCTGGAACTGGTGGTGATGACTGCACAACTTCTGAATGTACTGGACGCCACTGCATTTGTACAATTTGTTTATTATTATTATTTTTTGAGACAAAGTCTCACTCTGTCCCAGGCTGGAGTGCAGTGGCACAATCATGGCTCACCACAGCCTTGATCTACATGGCTCAGGTGATCCTCCCACCCCAGCCTCTTGAGTAGCTGGGACTACAGGCATGCACCATCATGCCACCATGCCACCATGCCATCATGCCCGGCTAATTTTTGTATTTTTTGTAGGGATGGGGTTTCACCATGTTGTCCAGGCTGGTCTCAAACTCCTGGGCTCAAGTGATCCTCCTACCTTGGCCTCCCAAAATGCTAGGATTATAGGCACAAGCCACTACTCCCAGCCTTGTACAATTTAAAATAGTTACACTGATGAATTTTACATTGAATTTCACTTCATAGGAAATTTTTTTTAAAACAACAAGAAACTTCTTTAATGGACACATAAATTCCCTGGGGGCCTCATTGCAATGCAGATTTGGATTAAGGAGTCCGGGTGGGTCCTGAGACCCTGATCCCCTTGCTTCTCACCTATGGCTACATTTTGAGAAGCAAGGCCACTCGAAGGGCCCCCACCTCTGTTAATCAACCCCCTGCTCCATCTGCCCCTATAAATAAGGAGTGCTAAAGCACAGATGGCGGGAGTGGGCGAGTCCCCAGGTCTGAGCCTGGAGGGGGTTGCCGGCCTCCCCCAGGCATGGAAGTGGAGGGACAGGGGGCTGTAAACGGGTTACTCTGTCAGCAGACACAGAGGAGACCTAAAACAGTAGCTTTTATTTCACACGAAACTGAGGAAGGAAGGAGAGAGGACGGCGCTGGCTCTCAGAGGGTGCTGCCTGGCAGGTGCACCACCTCCAGCTGCTGGGCTCCAGCTCCGGGGCTCAGAAGCCATCTGAAAGAAAGCAGCGGCCTCCATTGAGCAAGCTGGGGTGCTGCAGGGTACCCGCCCCGTGGTGCTCAGCAGTGCCTTCCCTCCCCTCCCCAGCCCCCGGGAATTCCTGAGCTAGGGACACAGGGATCAAGGAGAGAACAGAGTGCAACCCCATCCCTGCCTGATCAGTGGGGGTGCCCGTCTTCCCTGCGACGGTTTTGGGGTGGAACAGGAGTGGCTCCTCAGGGGAAAATGAAAGGAGCTGAGGAGCTCCAGTCATGAGAAGGCCAATGAAGCAGGCAGCTTCTCCGCGCCGGGGTTGTGCTGAGATGTCATCTAGGGCTGGCTCTTCCAGAACCTCGTTTGACACCTTGACACCGGGAGGCAGCGACCGGGTGTGGGAGCGGGGTGGTAGGGGAGGGGAGCAGGGATGATGCCGTCCGGATTCCGTCCCCAGGGGGCGCTGGGACCCTCCCTGCTATCCAGGCTACACCTGTGCCGTGTAGCAGCCGTCCCCGTCTCGTCTGCACAGCGCCAGATGACAGCAGCCCAGAGGCTGTCCTCTGCCACCTGCACTGCTCACCTTTTCCAAGGATGTCGGGGACGGGGCTGAAGAGTCCCCCCGTCAGGTTCCAGGCCAGCTCCTCTAGCAGGCCCAGCAGGCCTTTCACCTGTGTCCCCAGGTGATCCACGGTCTTCTGTACCATCTAGAGTGAGAAGGTGGGTAACGTCCAGGACAGGAGTGGTGCCACGTTCTGCTTCATTAGCCAGGTCCTAAGGAGCAGCTGGTGGTCCAGTGGGGTGCAGTGGGAAAGGACTGGGAGCTGCGGGACCTGGGTTTTCCTCACTCAGGCTCTGCCCCTACCTGCCTCAATTTCTGCAGATGACAATGTCCTATGGGGCTCGCTCTCTAAGGCTCCTTCCTTTTTGGCACTCAGTCACAGGTTTGGATGAAGCGCCTGTAGATTACCTTCTCCCTTTTGGACTTTGCAGCCTGGAGCTCACATTCCTTTTGCTATTCTGCTCCCTGGTGGTGTCTCTGCCAAATGACAGGTCTGGGATTTTGAAATTTACTCAGGGTTCTTAATGGTTTTTCCCCGTGTATGCCATGGACCCCAATGGCGGTGTGGTGAAGCCTACAGATCTCTTCTCAGAATAATGCCTTAAATGCAAAAAATAAAACATAGAATTACCAAGAGCACCAATTGCATTAAAATATTATTCAAATATTAGGCCAGGCGTGGTGACTCACGTATTAGGCCAGGTGTGGTGGCTCACGCCTGTAATCCCAGCACTTTGGGAGACCGAGGTGGACGGATCACCAGAGGTCAGGAGTTCGAGATCAGCCTGGCCAATGTGGCAAAACCCTGTCTCTACTAAAAATACAAAAAGAAGCCGGGCACAGTGATGCACATCTGTAGTCCCAGCTACTCTGGAGGCCAAAGCAAGAGAATTGCTTGAACCGGGAAGTGGAAGTTGCAGTGAGCTGAGATCATGCCATTGCACTCTAGCCTGGGTGACAGAGAGAGACTCTGCCAAAAAAAAAAAAATCAAGTATTTAAAATTAAACTTTTTGGCCTAGCATGGTGGCTCACGCCTGTAATCCCAGCACTTTGGGAGGCCGAGGCGGGGAGATCACTTGAGATCAGGAGTTTGAGACAAGCCTGGCCATATGGTGAAACCCCTTCTCTACCAAAAATACAAAAAATTAGCCGGGCATGGTTGTGCATGCCTGTAGTCCCAACTACTCAGGAGGTTGAGGCACAGGAATCACTGGAACCTGGGAGGTGGAGATGGCAGTAAGCTGAGATTGTACCATGCACGTTAGCCTGGGTGACAGAGCAAGAATCTGTCAAAAAGAAAATTTAAAAATTTGGATATAACATATGTATTGGCTGGGCACAGTGGCTCATGCCTGTAATCCCAGCACTTTGGGAGGCCGAGGTGGGTGGATGGCTTGAGCTTAGGAGTTCGAGACCAGCCTGGACAATATAGCAAAACCTCACCTCTACAAAAAAATACAAAAATTAGCCAGGCATGGTGGCACATGTTCCTGTAGTCCCAGCTACTTGGGAGGCTGAGGTGGAAGGATTGCTTGAGCCTGGGAGGTGGAAGTTGCAGTGAACCGAGACTGCACCACTGCACTCCAGCCTTGTCGACAAACAGAGACCCTGCCCCCCCCGCCAAAAAAAATGTATTTATTAACTCACTAACTCACATGATCTAACATCAGGCCTAACAACAACTGAAATTTTGACATAATGAAAGACATAAATGTTATGTTGAGCTATTCATAACTAGAAGAAGATGAAATTATCTGGATTTCTATTGATGCCAAAGTTATAGTACTATTAACACCAGGGCTTGCTGTCTGTATTTATGATGAATGGGAATGCTCAATTTCAGTTAAAGGCTTGTGACAATAAAGATGAAAACTTTTCCCCACACAAGTGAGGAATCGTGGCTATATAACAAAACAGGGACTGGATTTCCACCTTCCCATCGAGTAATGATGCTGAAGTGTCCTGGTGGGGTAAGTAAGGCCTTAGGGGAGGCAGGGTCCATGGGGGGCTCGCCAGCCTGGCAGCCTAGATGGGAGGGTGATGTTGGACAAGGTGGCCCCAGGGCAGGATTGGCCCGATGTCCTGACATTCCAAAGCAAGCTTGCATCTGCCCACAGAAACCATCCTAGAAGGTGGTCCTGAACCCACATGTCCTTCCAAAGCACCCGGTTACCTCCTCTATGACATCTAGAGGGCATTGCATAGCCACGTGTCTGTCACACGCTGTGCTCTGAGCTGAGTCTCCTCAGGGAGTGGTGAAGGGTTCTGCAGCTGTGGGAAAACAAGTCTTGTCACTGTGGGATTCTTAGTTTTCCATAATGCCAGAGACTTCTGTAAACACTGGGCTCAAGTGAGGTCAGTCCTCAAAGCAACCTCAAGAGCAAGCAGAGGATGGCCCAGGTGGGGGTCAGTGTGCGAGTGTCAGTTATCTCAATCCCACCATCTCTACAGCCACAGTCACCTACAGACCCAGATGGACTTCCTCAAGGAGGTGAAGCCCAGGGAGGAAGGGAGGGCAGGCTTCAGCCAGGAAGAATGGCACCTGCAATGATGAAGAGGCCTGAAAGAGCGTGGCTCACTGTGCAAAGCCTGCAGGGAGCCTGCAGTGGCTGGAGATACAAAGTGGGCGGGAGAGAGACTGGAGAGGGAAGTCCTGGAAATAAGGCTGAGGGGGCAGAGCTTTAACCAAGAGGCTTTAATAAACCAGTTCTGATGCTTGTTTTTGTTGTTGTTGTTGTTTTGTTTTGTTTTGTTTTTGACGGAGTCTAGCTCTGTTGCCCAGGCTGGAGTGTGATGGTGCAATCTCAGCTCACTCCAACCTCCGCCTCCCCGGTTCAAGCGATTCTCCTGCCTCAGCCCCCCGAGTAGCTGTAGGAATAGTGAGGAAGAAAATGAGAGGAGGTATTTCAGCAGCAGCATTGACACTGGGAACCCATTAGTAACAGCTGTCATGTGATGAGTGCTTACCATGCACCATGTAGGGTGCTCACTTAACCTCTCCAACAACCTGTTGTTATGCCCAATCTACACATAGGAAAACTGATGCACAGAAGGGTGAAAGGATGTGTCCAGAGTCACTACTCATAAGCAGAGGATCTGCCATTCAACCTGCTCAACTCTTGACTGAGAATTGTTCTCCTTGAGTTAGCTCTTCCAGGCACCACCAACCTTCACAGCAGAAGTCTGAGATCCCTGATTCCAAGCTCGGATTTCAGAGTTGGTAACCCTAAGATGCCTGTGGGGCACCAGGATTGGCTGGAACCTTGGAGAACGCTGACACTCAGGAAGGAGGGTGCTGCCCCAGCAGTCAAGAGAAGCCAAGAGCTTTACAGATTCTACAGGGGATGAAAAGGGTCAGCATGGCTGAAAACAGTGGGGAGGTCTAGCAAGGTAAGGACTCGAAAGAGAGCACGGGAAAGGCCCTGCTAAATTTCACCCCAGCACTTTTAGGAGTGGAGGAAAAGCAGAGTTTGGATTACCATGACATGAGAAGGAAAGGTGAGGTTGGGGGTGGAAACTTGGATTCTGGAAAATTTCATGAAGCTTGGCTGTGAAGGAAGGGAGATTGGATCGCAAGGTCTAGAGAAGTATTTATGGTTGTCATTTGTTTTTGTTTTAAGCATTGGAAAACACAACCATGCTTACAGCCTGAGGGACAGGAGGAAGACAAGAGAACCCAAGGAATGCACTTCCTGAATTGATGGGAGGCCCTGGATCCAGAGTGGGTGGGACCACATCTGGAAGGAAGATGGAGGGAATGCAGCAAAAATGTGCAAAGGTAAACCATCTAACTAGAGGGCCAAAAAGTGGAGGGAGCTCCCACCTGATAGCCTCTATTTACTCAGTGCAGTAAGATGGAGATCATGTAGGGAGGAGAGCTAGATGTTAAAATTTCAAGAATTCTATGAGTAGGTTGCTAAAAACAGACATTAAAATAGTGACCATGGTGTCTGGAAATGGTAGCTCATGCCTGTAATCTTAGCACTTTCGGAGGCCGAGTGGGAGGATCGCTTGAGGCCAGGAGTTCAAGACCAGGCTGATCAACATAGTTAGACCCCTATCTCTAAAAAGAAAAAGTTTTTAAGTAAAAAAAGAAAAAAAATTGTGGCCATGATGAGAACATTTACACCACAGAAATCAACAACCCCCCCCCTTTTTTTTTTTTTTTTTTGAGAGCCAGTCCATCAGTGCACCACTACGTAAGGGACTTGAATACAAAGAGGGCTTCAAAACAGGATGTGCAGAATGAGGGATGCAGTGGAGGAGGACCATGCAGAATGAGCTGGCATCAACAAGGAATCCTGGAAGCACGAGTCCTCCCCCAGCAGTGCTCCACAGTCTGGGTGCAGAGTGGCAAAGGCAGATGGCTGGATGGAGCTGAAACCTAGGAGTCTGCAGGATGGATGTGGTGGAAACAAGGGGCCAAGGAACTGAGATTTGGCCAGCCAGGGGTTTAGGACAGGAGCCCTGGAATCCAGCTGGGATAAGGAAAGAAATGAGGCCAAGAAGAGGGCCAATAAATTGGGAGAAATGGGGGCTGAAGAGACTGGAGGTCTTAGGAATCACAGGAGGAACAAGAGGTAAAGAATATTGCAATTTTAGCTTTTAGAGTTAGAGCAGCTTCAGATAGTGACAATATTGAGGCTGTGGCCATGGATGTGGGCATCCAAAGCTCAGTTGGGGGAGAGAGTTACGGAACTGATCTCTGTACATGCAATGTTTGTAGCTGTAAGGCCTTAGTGTTGGATGGGTTGGCCAAGGGGTCATCTGCAGTTGTCTAGAAGTGGGACAGGCTTGAGATAGGATGGATCTGGTGATGGTTGTGTAACTCTGAGAGGCCGAGTGATTTGTCTAAGGTCACACCATCTGCAAATGCCTGGAACTCAGGCACCCTGACCTCCAGGCCTCATCTCAGCAAGATGGGGCCCCCTGCCCTGTGATTTTCTGATTCCAACTCTGTCTCAGCTCTCTAGCTCTGTCAGCTCTTCCACTCAGGGATGAGAACAAGACCAGGAACAAAACGTCCTTCCACTCTGAGCATCTTTTGTGGAGAATAATCTGTTTTTCAAATTCTCCTTTTCATTATTTCCCTCCAGTGAACTTAGAAAAGACTCTTCAAAAGATAATGGTGTTATTGCTGAATCTGGGGAGGGAGGAGGACATTATAATGGCACTTTGGTTATTTTTTTAAGGTGAATCCTTTAAAGAGCTATACTGAAATATTTACAGATAAAATGCTATGCTGTCTTGGATTTACTTCCAAATAATCCAGGCCTGGGTGGGGATGGGGGAGAGACATGCATGGATATTTAGAGCAAAGAGGATGGGCTGACAGTTGCTAATTGCTGAAGCTGGGTGATGAGCACACGGGGGCGCATTCAGCGATTCTCTCTACTTTTGTGTGCATGGTTTGAAATGTTCCATAACAAAAGCTGGCTGCCTGGGGGGGTTGTCAGCAGAAAGCAGCAGCCATCGTGGGCTGCAGGCATCCATGTAAAATATTCAGAGAGACAGGCCCCTGGGGGCTATGCTCCGTCCTGGCCCCACATTCTGAGAAGGCCCTTGAGAGGCAGGAGCAGGTCTAGAGGAGGCTACAGGAAGCGACTCCTCTTTTTTTTTTTTTTTTTTTTTTTGACAGGGTCTCACTCTGTCACCCAGGCTGAAGTGCAGTGGCATGATCATGGCTCACTGCAACCTCTGCTTCCTGGGTTCAAGCCATTCTCCCACCTCAGCTTCCAGAGTATCTGGGACTATAGGCACACACTACCACACCTGGCTAAGTTTTGTATTTTTTGTAGGGATGGAATTTCACTATGTTGCCCAGGCTAAGCTCGAACTCCTGGGCTCAAGTGATCTGCCCGTCTCGACCTCCCAAGCTGCTAGGATTATAGGCGTGAGCCACCACACCAAGTCTGGGACTCCAAATTTTAACTCAATTGTCTCAGCTGAAACTGGGCTGCTCGGCTTGGAGAAAAAGCTCTGAGGGGGCCTGAAGAGCTGTTCTCACCCACAGAGTGGCCGACCTGGGGGAGGGCCTGTCATCGTGAGTCTGTAGATACACACACCCCCTGCTGGCTCTGTCCAGAGGCCTTTGGCCAAGCCTTTCCCCAGAGGCTCACCTGCCCTCTCCCAGACCCTAGCCACTCTCCCCTCACACACCCTTCCCAGGCTCAGGCCAGGAGGATGCAGTGTGACCCTGCCAGCCAAGTGAGAGTCTGGCTGCTTTGGAAGTCAGGAGCAACCAGAGTCTGCTCCTCTCCACTGGCCTAAAAGACCCTGTTCTCTACGTGTCTGTGATGAGGTCTAACTTGGCTCCAAAACCCGTCCAGGGAAAAGGCTGGGCTGAGGTCACTCCCCACATGGCTCAGCACTAATCCTTCACATCTGGACAAAGCTGTGCTCTGTGCACCCTGGAGCAACTGTCCATGAGCTCATCAAGTCCTCCATGGAGTGCATCTGAGAGAGCAAGCTTGGAGCAGGGCCTGACATTGTACTGCCTGCTCCCTCTGCACCAGGGTCCTCACCAGGGCGCTGACTTGAATGCATCATGGCAGAAAACATGCTGGAGACCCCTGTTCTCAGCCTTGTTCAGCCACTAATGACTGTGGGATTGTGAGAAAGTTTCTTCTCCTCCCTGAGCCTCTGCAGCCTCCTCCAAAAAATGGGTTAAGGTAGGCTTGAGGGCCTGACTCCCCCATGTAGCTCATCCTTCATTCTTCTCTGTCTTTTGGAGGCTGCAGAGAGGCCTCAAAAATTAGCTACAGGAGCTGGGCTCAGTGGTTCACACCTGTAATCCCAGAGCTTTAGGAGGCTAAGGCAGGAGGATCACTTGAAGCCAGAAGTTTGAGGCCACCCTGGGCAACATAGTGAGACTCTGTCTGTACTAAAAAAAAAATTAAAAAATTAGCCAGGATTGGTGGCATATGCTTGTAGTCTCAGGTATTTGGAAAGCTGAGGTGGGAGAATTGCTTGAGCCCAGGAGTTTGACACTACAGTCAGCTACAATTGCACCACTGCACTCCAGCCTGGGTGACAGAGAAAGACCCTGTCTTGCAAAAAAAAAAAAAAAAATAGTAGACATGCACATGCACCCATGGGGCTGTCAGAGGCTCAGACAAGGGGAGTGGAAAAGGCTGAAGGATTATGATGATTAACCCTGAGCAGCCAAGGCTGTGGACTCCGCAGGGCTCCCTTCCTTCCTTTCCTCCTCCTCTCCCAGGCCCCGCCAGTTGGGAAATGGACCTCCTTGGATGCTGCATTGTTTTCTCTGGCCTGGCTCCTGCTCGGCGCCTGATGTGCACCCTAGATGGTGGCCATGGGCAGGGCATCCTGTGCTGGTAAGTACAGGCTGCTGTGGAGCCCAGAGGCCCCAGGGGAGGGCTGGGCTGGGCTGGCTGCCCCAGTTAAAGAGATGTGGCCCCTGGGTCCCATCCTCTGAGGTGGAAGTACGGCTCCCTCTACTTCCAGGCCTTATGGGGAGACCTTTTGTATCTTTACCCAAACAGTAAGAAAGTGCCACAGTGTAGATGATTTCTGCATGCTCGGTGATGAGAAATGTTTTCTCAGTGGCATTTCTGAAAGATGCTGCTGTATCTTCTGAATTGTCAAAGTCACACTCTGCTTTGAAAAACAACCCTGGCCACCTGGGGGTTAATTATATTTCACCACATTCAATATAATAGAATAATAAATTTACCACATCCAATATTTATACTAAAATGTATGATTCATTCAAAACCATCCATGGGTTTTATTTTTGAAAGCAGCAGAACACTATTCTTCAATTGTTTCTATAAAAAACTCCAAAATGTGGGCCAGACATGGTGGCTCATGGTCTAAAAAGCCATCAGGGATAAAGGTTCCTCTGAGTGCTGCTAAAAGAAACCAAGAGTGGGGCCCAGTGTGGTGGTTCATGCCTGTAATCCCAGCACTTTGGGAGGCCAAGGAAGGCTGATCACTTGATGTCGGAGTTCAAGACCAGCCTGGCCAACATGGCGAAACCCCCCCTTCCCCAGTGTCTACTAAAAAATGCAAAAGTTAGCCAGGCGTGGTGGTGTGCACCTGTAATCCCAGCTACTCGGGAGGCTGAGGCATGAGAATTGCTTGAACCCTGGAGGCAGAAGTTGTGGTGAGCCGAGATCGCACCACTGCAGTCCAGCCTGGATGACAGAATGAGACTCTGTCTCAAAAAAAAAAAAAGAAAAAGAAAAAAGAAAGAAACCAAGGTTGGAAGTTGGACATGTTAGAGATAGCTCTCAATTTATAGAAACTATAAGGGGTAGAGATACTTAAATGACATCAAAGGGATGCAATTAGCAAAATCTAAATGTGGAAAACGTTGCAGGACAAACTTAGTTTCTTCAACAACAACAAAAAATTAAGTAAAAAAAGGGAAAAGAAGACTTACATATTTAAAGAGACCTAACAGACATATTGACCAAATGCAGTGTATGTAACCTTATTTGGATCAAACAAATGAATTGTAAAAAGATATGACACAATCAAGGACATCTGAACAGTGATTGAATATTTAATGATATTTAATCACACACTGTTTTTGGAGTCTGATCGTGACATTGTAGTTATGTTTATTGAAAGAGTGCTTATCTCTTAGAGGTACACAAGGAAATATTTATAGATAAAAATACATGATGCCAGGCCAGGCATTGTGGCTCACACCTGTAATCCCAGCACTTTGGGAGGCAGAGGCAGGTGGATCACTTGAGCCCAGGAGTTCGAGACCAGCCTGGCCAACATGGTGAAACCCTGTCTCTACTAAAACTACCAAAATTAGTGCCTGTAGTCCCAGCTACTTGGGAGGCTGAGGCAGGAGAATCACTTGAACCTGGGAGGTGGAGGTTGCAGTGAGCTGAGATTGCGCCACTGCATTCTAGCATGGGTGACAGAATAAGACCCTGTCTCAAAAAAAAAAAAAAAAGAAGAAAATATACAATGCCTGGATTTCCTTTAAAATAATCCAGGGAGAGGAGGAAGGGTGGAGACTATAGATGAGATAAAACTGCCCATGAACTGATACTTGTTGAAGCAGGGTTGATAAGTACATTATATCATTCTTTCATATACTATTATTTTGTATTTTTTGTATCCAAAAGTTTTCATAATCAAAAGTTAAGATATATCATCTAAAATCTGAAAGAATATGCACAAAAATGTAGGAAGTCAATGCAAAATTACACTAACACATGAATATTTTCCTCCTTTTCTTCTTTTTTTTTTTTCTTTTTTTGATGGAGTCTTGCTTTGTCACCCAGGCTGGAGTATGGTGGCTTGATCTTGGCTCACTGCAAGCTCCACCTCCCAGGTTCAAGTGATTCTCCTGCCTCAGCCTCCCGAGTAGCTGGGACTACAGGCTTGTGCCACCTGACCTAGCTAATTTTTTTGTATTTTCAGTAGAGACAGGGTTTCACCATGTTAGCCAGGCTGGTCTCGATCTCCTGACCTCATGATCTGCCCGCCTCAGCCTCCCAAACTCCTTTTCTTCTTTATCTGTAGCAATGAGCATACATAATCAGAAAGAAAAATTATGTTTAAAAGTGGTTTTAAATTAAAGCCTCTGTACAAGTTGTGGCTAAAAGGGGCACCAAATTAGCCACTTGTGGGCAGGCTGCTCTGTCCTCCCTCTGGGAGAAGCACAGGTGCTGCTTTGTGCCTTTAGCTCCTGGAGAGCCTGGGGCTGAGCTGGGAGGGAGTAAAGGAGAGGGGGATGAGAGGGTGTGTACTGGGGCCTGTATTCTATGCTGGGCAGAGTCCCAGCCACAACTCATGCAGCTTGTGAGGAAGCCATTGGTGGTCATCTTTAACAGGTGGGTAAACTGAGGCTCAGAGAGATCAGTGGAGTCATCTGAGAGAATCTGTGTTGATGCATGTTCCCTGCTGGGCACTTCCTCTCTCATCTAATCCCTGAGGCCAGCCCTGTGGGGTGGGTATCATTCTCCCCAATTTATAGGGGAAGAAACAGCACCAGAGAGGGGAAGGGATCACCTAAGGCAGGGGATCCCGAGGGCTGGTCTGGATCCTTTCCCCAAGTGCTTAATCCCACAGTTCACCAGGCCCTGAAAGGCACCAGGAGCTATCTTAGCACAGGGCACTTCTGCCGAGGTCAGGGCAACGACTGAGGGGCAGGAGGCCTGGATGCTTTGTGAGGGCTCTGCCTTGGCACCACCGTGAGATCTGAGCTTTCCCCTCACCTGGGCAACTGGAATGAGCAATAGCCATCCCTGGCTAAGGGGGGTTGTGGCTTGTAAACTGTAAAGTCCTGTGCAATGTGCAGGGTGGTGGAATGAGCATCTGTGTACCGCCCCAGACTGCGGTCTAGTAAGTCACCTGACATGAATCACTCTGTCTGAGCCTCACCTGTGAAGGGGCAACATTAAGCTGAGGGGGGAGGTAGGGGGAAGAAAGGGGACAGTGAAAGGCAAGGAACCCAGCTAATGGAAGGAACCCCAGACAGCCTCTCCCTCCCGCACAGCTCTCCATCTCCATCCAGTCCCCCGTCTCCACCCAGAACAGCTCAGTTCCCCAGAGAAGCTCCCTGGAAACCAGGAGGCTGACTTCTTCACCAACTGCAGAACCACCTGAGGCCACCTGGCAGGTGAGTCGGTGGCCTTTCTCCTGGGCTCGACTGCCTGGCTCCTTAAGGCTGTGCTGGGCTGGCTTGGGTCACTCACCCTTTGGTATCTGGCTTCTTAAGCAATGTCCTATAAAGCCAGGCCTGAGCCTCCGCAGGCCCTCTGAGATGGAGCTGGCCTCCGGGGCTGCCCCACCCAGCAGCTGTAACCTCCCACCCCAGATCCTGGCTCCTTCTCTCTTGTCAGCTCTACTCCGGGCATTGAGCTTCCCTCTCTCTCTCCTTTTTGGTCTCTCTCAAATCTTTCTCTTTTCTTATCCTCTCTCCCTCCACCCCTTGCCATTTTAGTCACTCTTTCTCTTTCCTTCTCTTTTGTCTCTCAAACTCTTTTTTCTTTCTATCTTGGTTCATATCTGTTCAGGGAAAGCCTCTTTCTGTCTCGGCTTCTTTTTTCCTTTTCACTATTTATTCTTCCCTCTCTCCTTTATCTCTCCGTTGCTCTACTTCTCTGCCTTTTTCTGAGTCTGTTTCCTCTCACCATCTTTCTCTCCATCCCTCACTCCCTGCATCTGCCTCCCTCTCCATCTCGCTACTGTGTCCAGCTCTCTCTCTAGCTCATTCTTTCCTCGACATCTGCGGATCTCCCCGGCTGCATGTCCCCTGCCGTGCCCCGCGCCCCACTCACGGGCCAGCCCGGCCAGCGCGCAGAGCAGGGGCTGCATGGTGCCAGCCTGGCTGAAAGCAGCGTGGCATGTGCCCGCAGCCGTCCTTCCCGGATCGCCCTCGGTAGGCCCGGGAGGAAATGCTCTCAGTCCGAGCCAAAATTCCTGCGCGGCTCCGGGCTTTCTGGCTGGAGAGAACCCGCCCCCTCCAGAGGCCCCTGGGCACCCTGTGGGCAGCGCAGAACCCAGAAACCCCCGGGAGCTGAGGCACCGACGTGCCACCTGGGCACCTCTGGAGGAAAGGGGGCCGCCCCCCGAGTCCCCGCGCCTCCTGGGGGCACGGGAGGAAGGGGAGGGATTGGGTGAGGTCATGGGCTCAAGGCGACTGAGCCTGGGATCAGGAGTTTGTTATAAGCCCATTTCAAAGGCCGGCAGACTGAGACTAAAGAGAAGTGTCTTCCTCAGCATCACTCTCAGCCATGGCACAAGATCTGAACCCTTGTCTCCTGGGAGTGTGGAAGGTTTTCTCTGTCTACCAAGAACAAGAAATTAATTCTAATTACATGGAACAGTGTCTGCCCCTAAGAGGGAGACCCAGACACTCACTGCTCTGGTAAGGGAGTGATAGCAATGTGAAAAGGTACTTTTCAAAAATAAAAAAAGGTAAAATCATGACTCTCATAAAGATATGAAGTTAGCATATACTAAAGGGGTTTTATTTAATTCATTATTAATGAGGGGACAAGTAAGATGGTGCAAGCAGTCCAAAGTTTAGAACACAGCAGTGGAAACTTCCCCTATGGGACATGCCCATCCAACAAGTGCAACAAGAAATTAAGTTTTAGTGAAAACACCAAGAAAAAAGCTACAGCTCTAACTTCCTGCTGCAGAGCCCTGAGTGCCTTGCCTGGCTGTAAGAGGAATACTTTCATCACCAAGCCTAGGAGAATGCCTTTGTCCATCAAGGGTCTCCACTGGGGTTAACTGGAGCCCTTGCAGATCAAGGCTGCCTCTCTGCCTTCTGTGTTCCTGGCTGTGGCTGTGCAGTTGTCCAAAACAGTCACCACCCTAACCAGTGATCCAGTTCTCACTCCCTCCTCCAGAGCAAGATAATAGCCTCAGATGAAGAAATTGTGGTTCTGAGCCGGAGAATCTGAGACAGACTCAGATCTAAATCTTTTTAAAGCCTTCAAGGAGATGCCCACGTGAGCTGGCTCAGAAGAAGAATTTAGTTCAGGAATGCCAAGAAGTTCTCATGCTTGGTGGTAGGACATTCCTTGATAATTTAGCCAGGTGGGAAGTTGTCGAAGAGCTGTCAAACCCATAAGGATTCTTGCAGCTCACAGCCAGGGGCTACCTTATATTTTGAATATAAGATTAAGAAAAAAAACACACAAAAATATACAATACATTCTTGTTGTGGTAGAGCATAAACTAATTAAGTATACAGAGTAAAACATGAAAGTCTTTTCTGTTACGAATTCCCTCTGTCCAACGATTCAGGTCCAGTTCCCTCAGCTTGGTAGGCTCTGCCTGTTCCACATCCATGTATTCCCCAAATATCTAATGTATATTCAGACACAAATGTATATACATGACATCAAATCATAGATATTTTGAAGATTTGCTTTCATTCATGTTTACCTCAGTCATAACATTAAATCTTGGCTGGGTGCAGTGGCTCACGCCTGTAATCCCAGCACTTTGGTAGGCCAAGGTGGGTGGATCACCTGAGGTCAGGAGTTTGAGACCAGCCTGGCCAACATGGTGGAACCCTGTCTCAACTAAAAATACAAAAATTAACCGGGTGTGGTTGTGGGTGCCTGTAGTCCCAGGTTCTTGGGAGGCTGAGGCAGGAGAATAGCTTGAAACCGGGAGGCTAAGGTTGCAGTGAGCCAAGATTGCACCATTGCACTCCAGCCTGGGCAACAGAGCAAGACTTCGTCTAAAAAAAAAAAAATTCTTGGAGATCAATCTATGGGAGTACAGATAAATCTACTTCATTCCTTTTAAGAGTTACAAAATATCTCATGAATGGGTGCAAGCAGCATTATTTATCCAAACAGTCCCCTATTGACAGACATCTAGATTGCTTCCTTTTTCCCTCCAATATAAAATAAACTTTAATAAACATACCTTTGCATATATTTTTATGTACATAGTACATATTCATGTATTTCTGAAAGGCTGGAAGAGGAATTATTAGGTCAAAGAGACTTTTACATTTTGCCAGATAGGCCAAAAACTGTTCTCCAAATTGTCACTAAACCCAAAGGAGGGACAGGAGGGACAGGAGGGTCAGGGGTCTTCCAGCGCGGTTCCAAGGTGCACTAGAGTACATGTTTGGTCTACGTAAGAATTAGGCTGCAGGGGGCGCCATTTACATAAAATACTTCTGGATTGGAGCTAACTGAAGTGTAAACCTAGCGGTCACCTACATTCTCCAGCACTGGATATTTATCATTTAAAATTTTGACAACACAGCTCGATGATGGAAAATGTTACCTTGTTGTTATTTTTATTTACATGCTATTTATTACGAGTGAGGTTAAGCTTTATTTGCCTCTTCGATTGCTTTTTTCTATTTTCTTCCTTTTCCTTTATATACTCTGATTATTAATGCAATGCCTGTTATGTATGTTGGCAATGTCTTCTTCCAGCCTTCCATTATCTTTACGTTTCTTGGTGGTGTCTTTCATCATTCAGAAGTTTTAAATATTAGGTAGACAAATCTAATATTTTCTTTTATGGCTTATAGTGCTTACAACTTGCTTATGATTCCTTGAATCAAGGCTGTAAAGATATTTTTCTATGTTTTCTTCAAATAGTTTTAAGGTTTTCTCAAGGTCTAATGTCTAATCCATCTAGAATTTTTATGTGGTTGCAAGGAAGGAATCAAACTTAAAATTTTCCCTAAATGGATATCTAAATGTCCTAATTCTCTGTATTGCGTGGTCCAACCTTTTGCCACTACTTTGAACATAAAGTAGTTTGCTAGCTACTTATTTCCAAGGGGAGTTCTGGGAAAATCTCTGTACATCACATCTGTCACAAGGTCAAGGAAACAAAAATGCAAAATAGACATAATTTCAATAAATACTGAAACCATATTTGATGAAATTAAACAACCCTCCCTAACTTAAAAACAGTAATAGCAACAAACTTAGGATAAAAATAAAAGAAATAATGGGACATTTCCTTAACAAGATAACTACTTTTTAATTTTTACATTTATAATTTTTCAAATAAAAAAATAGAGATGAGGGGTCTTGCTGTGTTGCTCAGGCTGGTCTCGAGCACCTGGGCTCAAGTGATCCTCCTGCCTCGGTTTCCCAAAGTGCTAGGATTACAGGAATGAGCCACCATGCCCGGCCAACTACTTTTATGTTAAATAGTTCATATGTACATACAAGAAAAAGGAGAAACGTATTCTTTATTAAATCAGGAATGAGGTAAAGATTCCATATTGGCCAGGCATGGTGTCTCATGCCTGTAATCCCAGCACTTTGGGAGGCCAAGATGGGAGGATCACTTGAGCCCAGGAGTTCGAAACCAGCCTTGGCAAAACAGCATGACCCCATCTCTACTAAAAATTAAAAAAAATAATAATAAACATTAGCCAGGCATTGTGGCATGCGCCTATTACTGGGGAGTCTGAAGCAGGAAGATCGCTTAAGCCTAGGAGTTTGAGGCTGCAGTGAGCTATAATCATACCACTGCACCCCAGCCTGGGTGACAGAGTGAGACACTGTTCTAAAAAATGAATAATTAAAAAATTAAAAATTTAAAAAAATTTTAAAAGATGCCACTATCAACAAGTGTTTGGCTGGGAGTGGTGGCTCACGCCTGTAATCCCAACACTTTGGGAGGCAGAGGCGGGTGGATCACTTGAGGTCAGGAGTTCAAGACTGGCCTGGCCAACATGGGGAAACCCTGTCTCCACTAAAAATATACAAATTAGCTGGGGGTGGTGGCACACGCCTGTAATCCCAGCTACTAGGGAGGCTGAGGCAGGAGAATCGCTTGAACCCAGAGGGCGGAGGTTTCAGTGAGCCGAGATTATGCCACTGCACTCCAGCCTGGGCAACTGAGTGAGACTTTGTCTCAAAAAAAAAAATTAAGTGTTTGGAAATCAATTTATTTCCTTATACCAACAGAAACCAACCCAAACATGTAAAGGGAAACTCCTGGGCAAAATGATGGTATGGAGCTGGTGGACCCAGTTAACAAACCTCCTCCTTCCAATATTATCTAAAGTGACCAGTGAAATTAAAGATAGGGGAGACTGGCATCAGTGGCAGGAGCTAGAGAAATATGCCAACCATATGCGAAGCCTCAAAGCAAGGGGGTAGCCAGCTGGATCTAATAATACCTCTTATTATTTATTATTCTATTATTTGCTAAACTTCTCTGAACCTGGTATTGTGCTAAGGCTGCATATGCAGTATCCTATTTAATCCTTGCATCAGTAAACCTATCAAGTAGATATCCTTATCCCCATTTTAAAAAATGAGATCTATTAAACATATTTGATTCAAGGGTGGAGGGTGGCAGATCCCAGTTTGGAAGCTAGGTAGATCTGGTTCCAAAATTCATGGTCCTCAGCATGATCAGGCCCCTTGACTCTCAAGCCCCAGGAAGGGCACTAAATAGAGAATCTGGAGAAGAGTGGAGGTGAGAAAGGGACAAATGGGATATAGTGGGCACAGAGAGGCAAGCCCTGTGCAGTTAGGGGAGAATGCTCATAACCACCTGCATGAATGCAGTGCCCTAATGTGCAGACGTTTCTCTTTCACTTAATGCTCCCATGACCCTGGCAGGTAGCCTCATAATCCACGCAGATTGTGACGGTACCTGCCACGGCCATGTAGAATGAGAGGAGCATGTAGAATGTGAGGCTTGGAGAAGTTAGGAGGTGGCCCAGGGCACACAGATACTATTTAGGAATTTGGGGATTTGCCTCCCAGGCACCTGTGTTGCCTCCACAGGCAATGTTACAGGATGTGCACAGGTCCTCCCAGCCTGGCTGGGCTGGGGCACAAGTGGTGGGGAATCTGGCAGGGGCTTGCTCTCCCAACTCATACTCAAAGGCAAAGGGCAAAGGAAACAGGAAATAGGGGCTGGTCATCTCTCTGGGGAGAGAAGTGGGGTGAGAGGACAGCTCAATTGAAAGAGCCTCAGTGGTTGGGAGGGCCTGAGCTGTACAAAGCCTCCTTGTCTTCCCCCTTTGGCACGAGAGAGGATTTCCAGAGATACCAGGAAGACCCACACCGGGAGAGTTCTCAGTGAGCACTGGGCAAGGCTAGCCCACTCTCTGCACAGATGGACAGGGGCTACTAACCCAAGGCACAGAAGTTATAGCCGGAGAAAATGAGCCAGCGAAGTGTGAATGTGGATGTCTCCGTTGAGGGAAGGAAAAGGACGGGGCAACTCGATGGGTTGAGATTTAAGTTTTTTTGAGGTTGGATGCAGTGGCTCACTCCTGTGATCCTAGCACTTTAGGAAGCTGAGGTGGGAAGGTGGCTTGAGTTCAGGAGTTCAAGACCAGCCTGGACAACATAACAATACCCTGTCTCTACAAAAAAATTTAAAAATTAGCCAGGTGTAGTGGCACACACCTGTAGTCCCAGCTGCTCAAGAGGCAGAGGTGGAAGGATGACAAGCTCGGGCAGTCAAGGCTGCAGCAAACTATGATTCCACCACTGCATGCCAGCCTAGGTGACAGAGTGAGACTCAGCTCAAAAAAAGAAAAAGAAGTTTTTTTATTTGTTTGTTTTTTGTTTTTTGGGTTTTTTTTTTTTTTTGGTTCGCAAGTTTTATTCAAGAACTCATACAAAATATTCCAGATAAATGAAATTTAATCCTCGTCTTCCTCCTCTTCCTCATCCTGGTTAATTTGGAAGTAACATAACTCTGTTTGCTGTTAGCAGCTACGCCAACCAATCACGTAGATTATTCTTCTTCAAAAATTTTTGGTGTGATATTTCAAAAATCTTTTGGAAAAAGGCACCTCAGATGTCATGGTGATCCTGCTCTTGCTCCTTTCGATGGTCACCACACCTCCACCAAGTTTCCCAGCTTTTAGTTCACTTTGATCCTCTCTTGGAAAAGCTGCTCAAAATTGGCTGCGTCCATGATTCCATCTTCCACGGGGTGGGTGCAATCAAGAGTGAACTTCAGAACCTGCTTCTTTTTTTTGCCCCCATTCACCACAGGCTTTTTCCCGGGCACCATGGCAGCAGTGGAGGCAGAAAGAGAGCTGTTTCTTTTTAAATTGTTATTAATTTTATAAAGTTTCAGTAGCTTTGGGGGTACAAGTTATATTTGGTTACATGAATGAATTGTATAACGGTGAATTCTGAGATTTTAGTGCACGCACCACCCAAGTAGTGTTCAACATACCCAATATGTAGCTTTTTATCCCACACTCCCCACCCATCCTCCCCCTTCTGAGTTTCCAGAGTCCACTATATCACTCTGTATGTCTCTGTGTCCTCAGAGCTCAGCTCTCACTTATAAGTAAGAACATATGATATTTGGTTTTCCATTCCTGAGTTACTTCACTTAGAATAATGGTCTCCAACTCCATCCAAGTTGCTTCAAAAGACATTATTTCGTTCCTTTTTATGGCTGAGTGTTAGTCCATGGTGTATATATACCACATTTTATCCATTCATTGGTCAATGGGCACTTAAGGTAGTTCTGTACCTCGGGAATTATGAACTGTGCTGCAATAAGCATACCCCTTTAATCTGCCCCCTTTCTTACATGTGGCCCTGAATCCTCCCAGGTAGGAGAAGATGTAGGAAGATGGGGAGGTCTGCTTGGTACAGGGAGAAGCCAAGTGTAGAGTGAGAGAGGTTTAATATTAACAGTTATGACTGGGCGTGGTGGCTCACACCTGTAATCCCAGCTACTCTGGAGGCTGAGGCAAGAGAATTGCTTAAACCGAGGACACAAAGGTTGCAGTGAGCTCAGATTGCACCACTGCACTCCAGCCTGGGTGACAGAGCAAGATTGTCTCAAAAATAATAATAATAATAAATATAATAATAATATCGGCCGGGCGCGGTGGCTCATCTTGTAATCCCAGCACTTTGGAAGGCCGAGGCGGGTGGATCACTTCAGGTTAGGAATTAGAGACCAGCCTGGCCAACATGGTGAAATCCCGTCTCTACCAAAAATATTTTTTAAAATTAGCTGGATGTGGTAGCGCACACCTGTAATCCCAGCTACACAGAAGGCTGAGGCAGGAGAATCGCTTGAACCCAGGAGGCAGAGATTGCAGTGAGCCGAGATCGTGCCACTGAACTCCAGTCTGGGTGACAGAGCCAGACTCCATTTCAAAAATAATAATAATAATGTTAACAGTTATAATACCAATAGTTATAGTTCTAACAGCCAACAATGATTTTGACTTCATGTCCAACCTGGTGTGAAGTACTACACAGTCTGTTTTTTTTAATTTGTAAAAATTTTATTATAGATTTATTTTTTCTGATTAAAATATGTTTAATTTTTATTTTTTATGGGTATATAGTAAATATATCTATTTATGGGGCACAAGAGATGTTTTGATGCGGGCATACAATGTGTAATAATTACATCAGGGTAAATGGGGTGTCTGTCACCTCAAGCATTTATCATTTCTTTGTGCTACAAACATTCCAATTGTACTCTTCTAGCTACCTTTAAATGTACATGGAAAGGGTACAGTAAAACGAAAAAGAAAAAAACATAAAATCTGCAATAAATTATTGTTGACTATATCACCCTGTTTTGCCATCAAATAATAGATGTTATTCATTTTAACTATATGTATTTCAATACTTTCATGGAACAGGTGGTTTTTGGTTACATAGAAAAGTTCTTTTATATATATATATTTCATTAGTTTTTGGAACAGGTGGTTTTTTGGTTACATAGATAAGTTCTTTTTTTTTGTAATTACACTTTAAGTTCTGAGATATATGTGCAGAATGTGCAGGTTTGTTATATAGGTATACACATGCCATGGTGGTTTGCTGCACCCATCAACCTGTCATCTACATTAGGTATTTCTCCTAATGCAATCCCTCCCCTCGCCCCCTGCCCCCTGACAGGCCCCAGTGTGTGATGTTCCCCTCCCTGTGTCCCTGTGTTCTCATTGTTCAACTCCCATTTATGAGTGAGAATATGCAGTGTTTGGTTTTGTGTTCTTGTGTTAGTTTGCTGAGAATTATGGTTTCCAGCTTCATCCATGTCCCTGCAAAGGATATGAAGTTCTTTTCTTTTCTTTCTTTCTTTTTTTTTTTGAGACAGGGTCTCACTCTGTCACCCAGACTGGAGTGCAGTGGCATGATCTCGGCTCACCACAACCTCCACCTCCCAGGCTGAAGTGATTCTCCTGCTTCAGCCTTCTGACTAGCTGAGATTACAGGCATGCGCTACTACCACCCAGCTAACTTTTGTATTTTTTGTAGAGACAGAGTTTCACCATGTTGGCCAGGCTGTTCTTGAACTCCTGATCTTGAATGATCCACCCACCTTGGCCTCCCAAACTGCTGGGATTACAGGTGTGAGCCACCGCACCCGGCCAACATGCATGAGATATTTAGTGGCAATTTCTGAGATTTTGGTGCACCCATCACCTGAGCAGTGTACACTGTATTCAATGTGTTGTATTCTATCCCTCACCCCCTCCCACACTCCCTTTCCCCAGTCCCCAAGTCCATTATATCATTCCTATGCATTACATCCTCATAGCTTAACCGCCACTTATAAGTGAGAACATATGATCTTTGGTTTTTCATTCCTGGTTACTTCACTTAGAATAATGGTCTCCACCTCCATCCAGGCTGCTGCTAATGCCATTATTTTATTCCTTTTTATGGCCGAGTAGTATTCAATGGCTACATAGTCTATTTTTCAGTTAATCTTGGCTGCTACCCTATGCAATGGGTTCTGTGATTATCCCAGAGCTTAGCAATAGCAGTTTTCCAACCAGTGTCTTTTGAATTGATAAATCCACATTTAGAAGGGGAGGAAACTGGCCTAAATTGGGGGCCCAGAAAAAGAACTCAGCCACCTATAGTGCCTGGTATCCACGTAGTCCGTTTTGAGATGTTTTAGCAGCAGATTCACATTGCTAAGTGTCAATTCAGTTCACTGTGAAATCCATGGCTATTTCCTGAAAATGCATCAAGCTATGAATTCCCTGTGGGTTCAATGGGTAGAAGTGGGTTGGCATTTCCCTCGAGCTCTTTGAGAATTTTCTCTGCAGTGCTCTCTAGGGAGATGATCTTATTTTGGCTCCTTGAGGTAAGAGTTGGAGTAAAATATAAACTGTCTGAAGACATTGCTTGGCTGACTGTTCAGAGCATTTCTGAGTTAGTATCTCTTAGTAAGGGAGGCAGAGGAATTGAGTTCAAATCATGACTTTGTCCTTACTAGTAGTATAGCTTCAGGCAATTCACCTCCTCTCCCTGAGCCTCACCAACAAAGAGGGAGTAATAATAACATTTATGGTCACAGAAGAGTGTGAATTCTCTTGCTCCCTGCCTCTAACCTGCTTTCCTGGGCCTGTCACTATGTTTTCTTTGCTGTATGTACCTGCAGGTTATAAGTCTCCTGAGGGCAGAGAGGGTTGTGAGTAATGCCAGCTAGGCCTGCAGAGGCCCTGGTGGAGGATCAAGGTTTCCAGGAGAGATGACCGGTGACCAAGGAAGAACTGACAGCTAACTCTGCTTCCCGAAGGTGTAAAGTAGAGGCCCGACAGGGTCTTTGAACATGAGTAGGAGTTTTCTAAGCAGTGCATCCTTCATGCCATGGAGATTGATGGAGGTGGGTGGGTGGCAGGAGAATGGGCAGTAAATCTGGAGGAAATTTTGATCAGATTATGGAAGGCCTTGAATGCCACTCCCAAAAGAGTAATGCTTCATGCTATAGGCAGAGGTGCCAGCAGGGTTTTTGGCTGAAGAATTACACAAACCCATCCAATTCCCTCTTTCTTTTTCTTTTTCTTTTTAAGTATTTTTCCTTGGAAATACTTTTGAGTGTACAAAAAGAGTACAGCAAATTCTTGTACAACCTTCACCAGCCTCCCTAAATATTAACATCTCACATAGCTACAGAATTATCAAAGCCAGGAAATGAACATTAATGCAATACTGTCTGTGAATCTACAGACTTCATTTAGTGTTGCCAGTAGCCCTACTAACGTCCTTTTTCTGCTCCAGAATGCAATCCAGGACTGCCTGTGGCATTCTGCTGCCGCTCTCAGTACGATCCTTCCATCCAGAATAGCTCCTCTGTCTTTCTCCTCCTCTCATAATTTTGAAAGTTTTGAAGCATCCAGGCTATTTTTGTCTTTCATAACTTTAACACTCTTGAAGAGTACTGGCCAATTATTTTGTAGAATGTCCTGCAACTTGAGTTTGTCTAGTGCTTTCTCACAATGAGAATGAGGTTTTGTGTTTTTGGTGAGAGCACTGCAGAAGTGAGGTTATATCCTTCCCCATGCATCACATCAGGAGGCACATGTGATATTGCTGCATCCCATTACTAGAGATGTTAACTTTGAGAGATGATGCAGCGAAGATTTCTCCATTGTAAAATCCTATTTTTCCTTTTGAACTTAACGAGTATCTTCTGAGGAACTATCTTGGAGTCTATGTAAATATCTTGTTTATCATCATACTTTCACCCACCAATTTTGGCGTTCATTGATGATTCTTATCTGCAATATTAATTACCACTGTGTTTACCAACAGGTGATTTTTCTACTTTCATAATTCCTTCTCCATTTATTAATTGTAATTCAGTGGTAAGGAAGAGCTGTCCCTTCTCTCCCAATTACTTATACAATTATTTCAGTATAGACTCATGGATATTTAGTTTTTTCTACCAGTGATAATCCATGACCAACATCATTTGTATTATTGTTCCAATTGTCCCAGGTACGGCCAATGTAAGCATCTTCAAGTCACCCCTTGTGTTTGTTTGAAATGCCCTTATTCTATTTTGAGCACTTCCTTTCTGACATAAGATGTTTCAGGATTATTTTATTTCACTGATCCCACCCCGTACTTAATCATTTCTCCAAAGAA
This sequence comes from Nomascus leucogenys, assembly GCF_006542625.1. NCBI lineage: Eukaryota > Metazoa > Chordata > Mammalia > Primates > Hylobatidae > Nomascus > Nomascus leucogenys. Next base: position 34,374 of record NW_022097990.1, read on the forward strand.
CTCTGCTTCCCTTTTTGAGGGAATGTATTTAGAAACTAAGATCTGGGTGCTGGATGTCCTCATCGTTACTGGGGTGTCACTGCGTCTAGGGCCTCTCAGCAGACAGAACTAGGGAATATGGGTTACCAACTCTGAAACTATTTTATGGGTATTCTGAGATTGAGCAAATCAGTAAATATATTGTATTTAGTGGGAGGTAGGCCTCTCACTGTCAAAGAAAGAACTACAAATAAAAAGGGAAGGGCAAAGTGAAACGTGTTGTGTTAGATTAGAATCAGAGGCATCAGCATGAGCTCCTGATTTTTAATGTATATACAGACTGACAGATATAGAAATAAATATGACCTGGCAATTCCATTCCTAGGCATATACCTAGCAGAAATCCATGGTCATTAAAAAAACATGGACAAGAATGATCAAGCTGGGCGTGGTGGCTCATGCCTATAATCCCAACACTTTGGGAGGCTGAGGCAAGTAGATTACTTGAGTCCAGGAGTTTGAGACCAGCCTGGGCAACATGGCAAAACCCTGTCTCCACTAAAAATACAAAAATTAGCTGGGTGTGGTGGGCATGCCTGTAGTTCCAGCTACTTGGGAGGCTGAGGTAGGAGGATGGCTTGAGCCTGGGAGTCAGAGACTGAAGGGAGCCAAGATTGTACTACTGAACTCCAGCCTGCAGAACAGAGTGAGACCCTGAATAAAGAAAGAGAGAAAGAGAGAAAGAGAAAAGAAAGAAGAAAGGAAGGAAGAAAGAAAGAAAAAGAAAGAAAGAAAAAAAAAGAAAGAGAAAGAGGAAGAAAAAAAAAGAATGATCATAGGATCATAGCTGCACTATTATAATAGTCCTAAGCTGTAAACTACTCAAATTCCCATTGGCACCAGGCTAAAGAATGAATGACCGACCACTACATGCAACATTATGGATGAAAATACAATTGAGGAAAGACATTTTCTCAAAAAATGCTGTATAATACCATTTATATAAAGCACAAACCAGGCAAAATCAATCCATGTCACAAGAACTCAGTATCAATTTTCTGCAAGAGAAACGAGGGGGTTTCTGAGCTGCTGGTAGTGTTCTGTCATTTGGTCTGGCTGCTGGTTTCGTGGGTGTGTATAATTCTTAAAATGTATATACGTTATTCATCAGTAAAAAGTTTTTAAAAATATTCATCTCCTGGCTCTAAGCTTCATTTTATCTTCATTCCAACTCAGCTGCTGCAGGGACCCCATAAAATGAATAGAATAGGACCAACCTCTAAACCTGCTCTGCTTCTCTTCCTTTCCAGACTAGGATTGATATTTTCCCTCCAGACTCCTGTTTAATTTTCTTTTATTCCCCATTCTTTTCTTTCTTTCTTTTTTTTTTTTTTTTTTTTTTTTTTTTGGCAGAGTCTCACTCTGTTGCCCAGGCTGGAGTGTAATGGTGATCTTGGCTCACTGCAGCCTTCATCTCCTGGGTTCAAGTGATTCTCCTGCCTCAGCCTCCCAAGTAGTTGGGACCACAGCTGTGTGCCACCACGCTCAGCTAATTTTTGTATTTTTAGTAGAGACGGGGATTTCACCATGTTGGCCAGGCTGGTCTCGAACCCCTGACCTAAAATGATCTACCCGCCTTGGCCTCCCAAAGTGCTGGGACTAAAGGCATGAGCCACCACACCTGGCTTCCCCCTTCTTTTCACAAGTTTGATTTTTTCTTTTTCCTGTTCTTTTCCTTTTGTTTCATTTTTCTTTTCTTTTTTCTTCTTTCTTTCTTTTCCTTTTTTCTTCTCTTCTTTCTTTTCTTTCTTTCTTTCTTTCTTTCTTTCTTTCTTTCTTTCTTTCTTTCTTTCTTTCTTTTTTTCTTTCTCTTTCTTTCCTTCCTTCCTTCCTTCCTTCCTTCCTTCCTTCCTTCCTTCCTTCCTTCCTTCTTTCTCTCTCTTTCTTTCTTTCTTCTTTTTTTTTTTTCAGGCCTAGGACTCTTGATCCAGTCCCACCTGCTGGTGTAGAGTGGGAAGAGATTATTTTAGCCCCACCCAACTAGGAGGCTGCATAGATGTAGGGGAGGAAAGTAACTTGCCAGGGGCTACCCTAGGTAGGAGATGGGGCTATATTCCAGAGTTGTTGAAGTTTAATACCAGCTAACAGTCTTTCAGTTACTGCCTTCCAGGTATTCGCAACAAGGATTAAGGAAGAGAATTAAACTATAATGCAACAGGCTTCCATCATTTGTAATGAATTAACTTCCATTGTCCTCATTGTTAAAAGATACATTTATTAAAAAGGATAAAAATCATCAGCCTGAAGTGACGGCTCATGAGTGTAATAGCAGCATTTTGGGAGACTGAGGTGGGAAGATCACTTAAGGCCAGGGGTTCAAGACCAGCTTGGGCAATATAGTGCAACCCCCTCTACAAAATAATAATAATAATAATAATAATAATAATAATAATAATAAAAATAAATTAGCCAGGCATGGTGGCTCAAGTGTGTAGTTCTAGCTACCCAGAAGGCTGAGTTCAGAGAATCACTTGAGCCCAGGAGGTCAAGGCTGCAGTGAGCCAAGCTTGCATCACTGCACTCAAGCCTGGATGATAGAGCAAGACCCTGTCTCAAAAAAAATAAATAAATAAAATAAAATCATGACTCTCAAACAGCAGATTATAACTGACTCAAAGGAGAGGTCAAAAAAGCTACATTTATATGGAGCAAAGGAATGTTGAAACAAATGCACTAACAGAGCTCAAGCCAGCTTCTTCCAGGGTGGCAAAATGAAGTTAATTGAACCTCTACTGGTAGGACTAAATGTACAGGTCTAGAGCCAAGAATTATTTTTCATTTATATCAGTTATTTACATTTTACAAGCTGTAAAATAACTCCCATGGAATCAAAAGCAGATAATGTGAAAGGGTGTGCTATAGGCAATATTTAATTTTCTATTGAAAGGAAATTTTTCCTACACTTTCCCTCTCTTTTGATAAAAAAATAACCTCATCTATTCCTGGGTAATTCAACAATAGTAACATATCAAATACACCTGTTTATTTCTGGCACCTCTCTTTTCATAAGGAGAAGTAACAAATCTTTTGTGATTTTCAGTGGTATGTCTGGGAAAGCTCAGCTGTCATTCCTTTTATTTTATTTTATTTCACATTTAGGAATTTTGGGAATGCAAAATCCAAAATTGTCAGGAGATTTGAACACTTAATGTAGGATCATAGGTGTCTGAGAAATAATATTTGCCTACCCATTTGTAAGGGTCAATACAACATTTAAAAATAGGCTGGGCAGCCTGGTGCGGTGGCTCACGCCTGTAATCCCAGCAGTCTTGGGGGCTGAGGCAGGTGGATCACCAGGTCAGGAGTTCAAGACCATCCTGGCCAATATGGTGAAACCCCGGCGCTACTAAAAGTACAAAAATTAGACAGGCATGGCACGCCTGTAGTCCCAGCTACTAGGGAGGCTGAGACAGAAGAATTGCTTGAACCCAGGAAGCAGAGGTTGCAGTGAGCTGAGATCACACCACTGCACTCCAGCCTGGGCAACAGAGGGAGACTCCGTCTGAAAAGATAAATTAATTAATTTAATTTAATAGGCAGGGCACAATGGCTCACTCCTGTAATCCCAGCACTTTGGGAGGCTGAGGCAGGTGGATCACCTGAGGTCGGGAGTTGAAGACCAGCCTGGCCAACATGGTGAAACCCCGCCGTCTCTACTAAAAATAGAAAAAATTAGCTGAGCATGGTGGTGGGCACCTATAATCCCAACTACTCAGGAGGCTGAGGCAGGAGAATCATTTGAATCCAGGAGGCTGAGGTAGCAGTGAGCAGAGATCGTGTCACTGCACTCCAGCCTGAGCAACAAGAGTGAAACTCTGTCTCAAAAAAAAAAAAAAGAATAAAAATCCAAATAAATTAAAATAAATTAAAATTTAAATAAAGATAGAAAATAACACGATTGTAAAGAACTTTAGCCCTCTCCTAAATAACAAATATTGTTTCTTTAAATAATCAAAGGCTGAATATTAGTATCTGTTCAATTATTAAATGCATGATATGATATCAGGCTATACTCTATATAAACATCAGCTTTCTCATCTATAAGACAATTAATACTATATATGCCACAGGGTTCTTGTGAGAAGTCATACCTGATACAATTGTTAGCATAGTCCTGGTGCCAATCAGTGATTTAATAGCTTAATTTTTTATTGTCCTATCAGTCACTTCTATCACTTTAAACTGTGAATAATATCTTAGATATAAATGCTGAGTTTTCATGCAAAACATAAATGAAAAAAGCATCTTAACTGTCTATTTACTACATTATCACCAGTTCTTCAGACAAGAGGCCATCTCCTTTCAACTTCTACTCAGAATGGATTCGCTGACTGCTAGCTACAAAAATATGTATAATGGAATGTAAAATCTTTCAGTAAGCTTCACATTCTTCTCTTGATGCCCATCTCATCCTAGAGCATGATTTTATTTGCTTGTTATATTCACAAATGTCCATTTTGTATTTGTAAATTCTTGTTTATTACGATAAAGCCTCCCTGGAAAAATAGGTTAAAAAAGATACAACTTCTCAAACTGTGGACCACATGGCCCAAGAATGAGAATTGCCATGTTGGGTTCAAACACTGAATTTCAATGTGACAGGCTAGGATTTTCTTTTACTTTGTTTGTTTTCATGAAGAAGGGAAATAAAGAATATTTGCCCAGTAAAAAAAAAAAAAAAAATCAAAGGCATAATAAAATCAACATGAAAATCAAAAAATTATTCTGGTAAAACACTGAATCTTTGCTATCTAGGTAGATTTACATAGAAAAAAAGAATAACCCTTCATAGTATAGGTGAAGACAGCAAACAGTAAACCAGAGAAACAAGACCATGAATATTAAAAAAATTTTTTAAAGAATTTTAGTAAATTTAAGTGTTAAAATGCATATGATGTATTTTATATGCATTATATATTGTAAAATATCTATTATATATATTTTATATGATAAAGTGTATATTGTTATAAAAGCAAACTTTTATAAGATCTTAAACACATTTCATAGTGTTTAACATATTTCAGACTCAAATATTTTATATATATATATATATATATATATATATATATATATATATATAATACCAGCCTGGCCACCATGGTGAATCCTCATCTCTACTAAAAATACAAAAATTAGCTGGGTATGGTGGTGCGTGCCTGTAATCCCAGATACTCAGGGGGCTGAGGCAGGAGAATTGTTTGAACAGAAGTGGAGGTCGCAATGAGCCGAGATTGTGCCACTGCACTCCAGCCTGGGCAAGAGAGCTAGACTCCATCACAAAAAAAAAAAAAAAAAAGATTCATGTCAGCATGCTCTTTTGCATTCTACAGTAAACTCACCCTTGACTTTAGGACCAATCTCAAGGGGCCCATGAGGTCAGAACTAATTTCATAATGCTGTTGAGGTGTATTTATTGTACTTCACTCATTGTTGCTATTTTTAAATGAATCATTAAATAAGCTTTCTTAAAAGTTATGTTTTATAGCGTCCAGGCATGGTGGCTCATGCCTGTAATCCCAGCATTTTGGGAGGCCCATGTGGATGGATCACTTGAGGTCAGGAGTTCAAGATCAGCCTGGCCAACATGGTGAAACCCTGTCTCTAATAAAAACACAAAACTTAAGCGGGTGTGGTGGCAGGTGCCTGTAGTCCCAGCTACTCAGGAGGCTGAAGCACGAGAATAGCTTGAACAGGGGAGATCTCTAGTTTGGTGAGCCGAGATCACGCCACTGGACTCCAGCCTCAGTGACAGAGCAAGATGCCATCTCAAAAAAATATATATATGTTTTATAGGTATGTGCTGAGAGCAATGAAAAAATATTTTTTAGAAAGTTATGTTTAAATGTTTAACAGTAAATACTAATAGCTATAATACACAAAAAAAGCTCTTTGGTGTCCTCATTATGTTGGAGGTGTGTAAAGAGATTTCACCAAACAAACCAACTGAAAACAAACTCCCAAACCCCCTGCCCCAAACCTAATCTGAGTAATGCAGCTTTAAGACAAAACTACAGTACTTTATTTTCCTTAAAAAAACAGAAGTATACCCAGGGGCAGTGGCTCACACCTGTAATCCCAACACTTGGGAGGCCAAGGTGGGTGCATCACCTGAGGTCAGAAGTACTAGACCAGCCTGGCCAACATGGTGAAACCCCATCTTTACTAAAAATTAGCCCTGTGTGGTGGGGGGCACCTGTAATCTCAGCTACTAGGAAGGCTGAGAGAGAAGAATCACTTGAACCCACGAGGCAGAGGTTTCAGTGAGCTGAGATCATGCCACTGCATTCCAGCGTTAGAGACAGAGTGAGACTCTGTCTCAAAAAACAAAACAAAACAAAACAAAACAAAAACAGAAACACATACACAGTTGTATTTCTCTGAAACTATTGCTCCAAAGCATAGTGTCAATCACTCACATTAATGATAACTTTTAAGTAAAGCAAATTCTATTTCATAGAGAACATGGGAAGTTGGACACTTGTAACTGTGACTGTCATTTAACATCTAACAGACAAGCAAATCTCATGAATGCACGTGACACAACTCTCTGCAGCCATATGAATCCCTTATGGTATAACTTCTCCAAGTGGCAAAAAGAAACACATTCATTAACAGATCCAAAGATGTAAGCTCTTCGTAGCATATAAAAAAAGAAGCAAGGGCCGGGCCGGTGGCTCATGCCCGTAATCCCAGCACTTTGGGAGGCCAAGGCGGGTGGATCACTTGAGGTCAGGAGTTGGAGACTAGCCAGGGAAACATGACAAAACTCTATCTCTAATAAAAATACAAAAATTAGCCAGGTGTGGTGGCACACACCTCCAGCTACTCAGGAGGCTGAGGCAGGAGAATCGCTTGAAACCAGGAGGTGGAGGTTGGAGTGAGCTGAGATTGTGCCACTGCACTCTAGCCTGGGCAACAGAGCAAGACTGTGTCTCAAAAAATAAAAATAGGCCAGGTGCGATGGCTCACGCCTGTAATCCCAGCACTTTGGGAGGCCGAGGCAAGCGGATCACCTGAGGTCAGGAGTTCAAGACCAGCCTGGTCAACATGGCAAAATCCTGTCTCTACTAAAAATACAAAATTAGCCTGGTGTGGTGGCAGGTGCCTGTAATCTCAGCTACTCCGGGGGCTGGGGCAGGAGAATCACTTGAACCCAGGAGGTGGAGGTTGCAGTGAGCCGAGATCGTGTCGTTGCACTCCAGCACGGCCAACCAAGGGTGAAACTCCGTCTCAAAAAATAATAATAAGAAGAAGGCTGGGCATGGTGGCTCATGCCTATAATTCCAGCTCTTAGGGAGGCAGAGGTGGGAGGATAGCTTCAGCCCAGGAGTTCGAGACCTGCCTGGGCAGTAGAGCAAGACCCTGATCTCCACAAAAAGGAAAAAAAAGTATAAAAAATAAAATAAAATAAAATAAAAATAAAAATAAAGAAGCAAAAGTTTATACACTTAAATTATGCTTCGTAATGCATGTTTTAATCTTTCATTTTTCCTAGAAATTATTTATGTACCCAGCAAATATCCATCAATTAAATGAGTACAAGGTTTTGAGTTACCTAAAGATCTTTGAAATTATTCTAAAGTGGACATACCATGAAAGATAACTTTTTTTTTTTTGAGACGGAGTTTCACTCTGTTGCCCAGGCTTGGAGTGCAGTGGTGCAATCTCGGCTCACTGCAACCTCTGCCTCCCAGGATCAAGCAATTCTCCTGTCTCAGCCTCCTGAGTAGCTGGGACTACAGGCCCACACCACCACATCCGGCAAATTTTTATATTTTTAGTAAAGATGGAATTTCATTATATTGGTCGCGCTGGTCTCAAACTCCTGACCTCAGGTGACCCACCCACCTCGCCATCCCACAGTGCTGGGGTTACAGGTGTGAGCGACCTCACCCAGCCAAAAGATAACTTTTGAAATAAAATTCATCAGTGCAATAAATCAATTTTGTTAAACACAGATTGACGTTTACATATGTAAACATTATGTAAAAGCAATGCTAGCTTATTTTATCAGTGAGTATGTATAAGTTTAGGAAAAACACATACAAGCAGGATAAAAATGTATGCTTGCATTATACAATAATATGGGTGTACATTTCCAGAGTTCTTGTATTCATACACTGTATAAGAAGATGACAAACAATTTTGCAATGAAAAATCCTGTCCATACACTTTTGGCATGCATCAGAATATATCTGTATTCCTGAGTCAAAGGGTTTGTGCATTTGTGATTTTGATTGATAATACCAATTGCCTTACAGAAGTGACTTTAATATACACTCTCATCCTCAGTGTACGGAAATGCTTTTCTCCTCACACAGCTCTAACAAGCATGTCATAAAACTCTTTTTTTTTTTTTTCAGATGGAGTTTCACTCTTGTTGCCCAGGCTGGAGTGCAATGGCACAATCTCGGCTCACCACAACCTCCGCCTCCCAGATTCAAGCGATTCTCCCATCTCAGCCTCCCGAGTAGCTGGGATTAGAGGCATGCGCCACCACACCCGGCTAATTTTGTATTTTTAGTAGAAATGGGGTTTCTCCATGTTGGTCAGGCTGGTCTCAAACTCCCAAACTCAGATGATCCACCTGCCTCGGCCTCCCAAAGTGCTGGGATTACAGGCGTGAGCCACTGCATCCGGCCATAAAACTCTTAAATATGTTCCCCAACACGATAGATGGAAAATTGTTCTCTTAGTAGAGTATTTTTTGTTGTTGTTGTTTTTTGTTCATTAGTTTTTTTTGTTGCTGTTTTGTTTTGCTTTGTTTTGTTTTGTTTTAGACAGAGGCTCACTCTGTTGCCAGGCAGAAGTGCAGTGGTGCGATCTCAGCTCACTGCAACCTCCGGCTCCCAGGTTCAAGTGGTTGTCCTGCCTCGGCCTCCTGAGTAACTGAGATTATAGGCACTCGCCACCACGCCCAGCTAATTTTTGTATTTTTAGTAGAAACGAGGTTCCACAATATTGGCCAGGATGGTCTCGATCTCTTGACCTCGTGGTCTGCCTGCCTTGGCCTCCAAAAGTGCTGGGATTCCAGGCATGAGCCATCGTGCCTGATAATTTTTCTAATTAAAAAAATAAAATAAAATGTCGAGAACTATTTGTATTTCCTTTTCTGTCACCTCGATGTTTATATCCTTTACTTCTCTTTATTCTTTTTGAATTGGTAGGCTTCTTCCTATTGAATAGTGGAAGCTGTTTATGTATTAGGGAAGTTCACTTCTGCCTGTGATATGATTGCACATACTTCTTGCACGTATTTCTCCCAGTTTCGTGATTGTTTCCTCAGTTTGCTTACAATAGTTTTAACACAGAACTTTTTTATATTCCTATATTGTAAGATTTGCCAGTATTTCCATTAATATCCCTTTATGACTTTTGTGGGGAAAAGAGCTTTGGGTCCCAGCTGAGTGGCAAAGGGCACAGTCCCTCAGTGTGGAAGACCCACTGCAGGTGACCTTGATGCCAACAGGCGGCGGGCCAGGGGGATGATGTTGATGACAATCTCCAACTACACTTGGGGATGAACTGAGACATGGGGTCTCACTTCGACAGGGTGAGAATGGATTGGCCCAGAAACCACTCCTTTCTCCTTTCAGCAAACATTCTTTGTGAGGTCGCCACAGTCTTTGCCTATGTTTTACAAATGTGATTGAGAACAGATGAAAGATCTGCCCAAGGTCACACTGGATTCTGAAACCTGTTTCTGACTGTGTCATCCCCCAGAACATGAATGTGCATCTTAGAGGATGATCCCCAACCAACATGTGATCTGAAAGTACATATTGCTCATAAAAAAAAAAAAAGGATGGGTGCAGTGGCTCATGCCTGTAATCCCAACACTTTGGGAAGCCAAGGTGTGTGGATCACTTGAGGTCAGGGGTTCGAGACCAGCCTGGCCAACATAGTGAAACCCTGTCTCTTCTAAAAAAATACAAAAATTAGCCAGGCATGGTGGCAGGTGCCTGTAATCCCAGCTACTTGGGAGGCTGAAGCAGGAGAATTGCTTGAACCTGGGAGGCAGAGGTTGCAGTGAGTCAAGATGGCACCACAACACTCCAGCCAGGGTAACAGAGTGAAACTCCGTGTCCAAAAAATAATAATAATAATAGCTTATGTGGGGAATGGGGTTGCTTGTTTCTGACTGAGGTATAATTTCATTTGTAATGCAGTGTTGAAATGATTGCTTCTCCTAAAAGCAGATCTTGAGAAAAAAAAAAGAAGAAGAAAGAAACAATTGTTGAATTCTCAGTGCTGTTTGATCGTGAGTTCCCAGGAGGCCAGATAAGCAGAGAGGACTGTGGAGGGAATTCTGCTGGGTGACAGCTGGGGCAAAGGTTAATGTGTAATTTGGGGGTCAATGTTAGTGAGGAAACTTGCCTCAAAGGAGCAGAAGTGTGGATTCAGGACCAATAAGAGATGAGTTTCTTGTGGCACAGGGGTGAGGTTAGATTAGCACTTTTAGAATATCCTAGGCAGAGAGTTTCACTTTGAATAATTGCCACTCTTGGGAATCTCCAATTTGCTGTAGTTGATGCATAGGGCTTGATTAGAAAATATGTATATTCAGAACAGAAAACTGAGGGACTGTCACATGTAAGTGATTGCAGTAATGTGATTTAGACAAAAACAAAACAGAACATCAAGCACTGGCCTGGAAGAGAGGACTCCAGGCAGATGTTTCCCAGCTGTGCTACTTGTTTGTTCTGTCACCTTGGGTAGGTAGCTCGCCGTTTCTGGGTGTTAGTTTTCGCCTTCTGTAAAATAAGCCTGCCGGTGAAGGGCTCAGAGCATTTGCGGCCCAAGCAGTGGAAGGCAGCCCCTTTCTGCTGCAGGCCGTGGGAAAGCGGCCTTGTTGGCAAGCCTGCTGTCTGCATTCCATGCTCAATTCCCTGCCTCGGAGGCAGGCAGGTCACCTTGCACCTAGATCCCAGGCCAGCAGGAAGACATGCCCATCCCAGAACCCCGAGGCTGCTGACAGATTTGGGTGGTTATTAGGACTTGCTGGGGGCCACAGCAATCTGATTTCCAATCTCCATCTCTCTCTAGCTGTGAGATCTCTGGTTAGTGCTGCCCCTGATCTAAGTATCCTCTGTACAATGGGGATAGTACCCACTCCCCTTGCAGTTACCGAAAAGATCAAATGAGACGTGAGTAAATGCTTAGAACAGTGCGGGGCACATATTACATACACAGTGCTATTTTTTATTATTGGCTTAATTATTGAAATCAAATATTAACCTCCTACCTAATGTAGGAATTCGCTCTACAGCGTATCAGACAACTGGCTATTCTCACTCTGCTTGGATGCTTCCAGTGACAGGTGACTCACTACTTCTCCCAGTAAATTGTTTCACTAGTAGATAGTGCTTCTGGAATGTTATGGAATTTTAAAGCTGAGAGGAACGTTATAAATCAAGTGTAACTGCCTCACGAGAAAACCCAACTTCAAGAGGTGAAATGAGGCTGGGCACAGTGGCTCACACCTGTAATCCCAGCACTTTGGGAGGCTGAAGCAGGTGGATCACCTGAGGTCAGGAGTTCAAGACCAGCCTGGGCAACATGGTAAAACCCTCTCTTGTACTAAAAATACAAAAGCTAACCAGGCATGGTGGTGCATGCCTGTAATCCCAGCCACTTGGAGGCTGAGGCATGAGAATCGCCTGGACCTGGGAGGCAAATGTTGCAGTGAGCTGAGATGGTGCACCCAGCTTCCTCCTCCTCTTAAATTAACTCCTTCTGGTGAGAAAACAGGAGAATCATGAGGTAGAAATGCAATAATTTCCACATAAGAAATGCAATGGTAGAGTCCATTTTAAATATGTCTTTCACAGGTGTCTGTTTTCTGTTGCTATGACTGAATACCTGAGACTGGGTACTTCACAAATAAAATAAATTTATTTTTTACAGTTCTGGAGTCTGGAGGCCCGAGGTTACAGGGTCACATCTAGTGAGGGCCTTCTTGCCAGTGGGGCCTCTTCAGAGTCCCAAGTCAGTACAGGGCATCACACGGCAAGGAGGCTCAGGAGAGATGACCAAACTGGCTTTTCTTTTTCCTTCTTTCTTTCTTTTTTTTTTTCTGTACTTCAGTGGGGGCAAACAATTTGGCTTTTATAACAGACTCACTTTTGTGGTAACTAACACTTTCCCTTATTAGTCCATGAATCCATGAATGAATCAATCCATTCATGAAGGACTCTATCACCTCCCAACGGCCCACTTCTCAACACTGCAGCATTGAGAACAAAGTTCCCCACACATGAACTTTTCAGGGACACATTCAAACCATAGCAACAGGAAAACCTATTTCACTGTGAATATATTAATAACAGGGAGCGATTTTATGCTACAGTCACCTCCGCAATTTACAATAGTTTGGCTGTGAACACATGGTACAAATGCAGTCCTTGAAATCTAGGTTTGATTCCTGGTTCCTACCGCTCACTAGGTATTTTAGTTTTTGTTTTTACGCTCACTAGCTCTGACAGTAAACAACGTACTTAAAGGTGCTTAATTCATTGGGCCCCAGTTTTCTCTCTTTTTTTTTTTTTGTCAGATGGAGTCTTACTCTTTCACCCAGGCTGGAATACAGTGGCACGTCTTGGCTCACTACAACTTCCGCCTCGCAGGTTCAAGCGATTTTCCTCCCTCAGCCTCCCGAGTACCTGGGGCTACAGGTGTGCACCACCATGCCTGGCTAATTTTTGTATTTTTAGTAGAGATGGTCTTGAACTCCTGACCTCAGGTGATCCACCCATCTTGGCCTCCCAAAGTGTTGGGATTACAGGCGTGAGCCACCGTGCCTGGCTGGCCCTAGTTTTCTAACTGGGAAAAATGGGTTAGCAGCACCTACTGCCTAGGGTTTAAAGTGAGAATTAAATTAAAGAATGCAAGCAAGGCTCTTAGCATAACAGCCGGCATATAGTGAGTTTTTAATTCATGTTTTATCTTCCTGTTAATAACACGGAAGCAATTCTGTGGCACTCCTGCAGATTTAAATGATATAGTGGGATTTCATAAGGCATCCCTCCCTAGTCAAAGTGTGTTTTGCAGCAGGCAAGACAGGACACCAGAACAACACTAGTGACACATTGAAAACTGAAATTTCATAATGTATTTATTTTCAGTTTCCTAGGAAATACTCTGATATGCAGAACATACGCCCTCAAGCTTTCTGGCTGTGCAGATGTTAAAGCTTCATAAATGTTGTAACTACTGCCATTCTGTGTACATGTGCAACGTATTAATGCTGCACCGTTAGCCAATGGCAAGAAAACCCCTGGGTCAGCAGAGTGTTTACAATATTTGTACATTGCTATGAATACGGTATCAAAGGCAGGTGCCAGTAACATGAACAGAATGTGGCGGTTTAAGGCAGTTAACAATCATAGATACTATTCTCACTCTTAATACATCATCCTTGGATAATATTTGTGAAATATTTGGGAGGTGAGGCATGCTGTTGAGAATATTACTTTGGATGTTTCATCCAACACCGCTGACAGACAGCTTGGTGAAATATCGAGGTGTCCAGGGACCTAGGTCTGCCACCAAATTAGCTACCTGTGTGACATTTGTGGTTGCCTTCCTTCACATGACCTAGTTCCCTCCATGGTGGGAGTTGGGGGAGGAGATTTCTGCTGTCCCTTCCAGCATTCTGATTACAAGCAGAGCTCAAACATGATTTCATCTCTTATCCTGTGTCGTTTAATGCAATTCTTGCTAAGTTGAGCACATTTAAGGTGTGTTTGGAGGCATCCAAGATGAGCTACGCTAAGTGGCCAGCCTGGGCTTTCTTTTTCTATTGTTATCTGTCTTGTTCACACACCATGCAGATTCCAGTTGGCTCTCATGCTGTTTTGAAGATAGATTTCTTCCCACTCCAAGAGAGCAACATGGAATGTAGGCAACTCAGCTCTTGTTGAAAAATTGTCAAGAAGTAAAGGAAAAATATTTTTTTCTAAATAAAAACAATTATACATAGATTCTATTTTTATTCTTATGATAGTTGCATCAAATTCCTCACTTAATGTTTATTCCAATTGCTTTCTTACATTTTTTAGCATCTATATTTCCCTTAATAATGCAGCCAGTACAGGCCAGGCACAGTGGCTCACGCCTATAATCTCAGCACTTTGGGAGGCTGAGGTGGGTGAATCACTTGAAGTCAGGAGTTCGAGACCATCCTGGCCAACATGTTGAAACCCCATCTCTACTAAAAATACAAAAATTGGCTGGGCACGGTGGCTCACACCTGTAATCCCAGCACTTTGGGAGGCCAAGGCAGGCGGATCACGAGGTCAGGAGATCGAGACCATCCTGGCTAACACGGTGAAACCCCATCTCTACTAAAAAATACAAAAAAAATAGCCAGGCATGGTGGCAGGTGCCTGTAGTCCCAGCTATTTGGGAGGCTGAGGCAGGAGAATGGCGTGAACCCTGGAGGTGGAGCTTGCAGTGAGCCGAGATGGCAGCACTGTACTCCAGCCTGGGCAACAGAGCAAGACTCTGTCTCAAAAAAAAAAAAATTAGCCAGGCGTGGTGGCATGTGCTTATAATCCCAGCTACCCTGGAGGCTGAGGCAGGAGAATCTCTGGAACCCAAGAGGCAGAGGCTGCTGTGAGCCAAGATCGCACCACTGTATTCCAGCCTCGGCGATAGAGTGAGACACCATCTCAAAAAAAAAAATAATAATAATATAAAATAATGCAACTGGTTCAGCATTACTCTCTTGCTCAGTTAATTTATCCCCCGCAACACTCATACACACATTCATGTGCCACTGTGGAAGTTGTATAGAACAAATATAGTTTTAAACCAGGATTGTTTTGAAAGCAGTATCATCTCTCTTTATATTTTTCTTTGATGACCGTCTACTCTCTTCTTCCTGTATGCCTCCTGCCGCACTGCCTGGGTTGTTTTCCTTTCATTTTCTGAGGTCTTCTTCTGAAAGTGTTTTTAATGTGCATCTGTGTGTGGCAAGTGCTCTGAGCCCTTGAATGCAGGTGATTTTTCCCATCACTCTCTCCCATTTGTATGATAATTTGGCTGAATATAAAATTCTACCTTCAAGACCAGGGCAGTGGCTCACACCAGTAATCATAGCACTTTGGGAGGCTGAGGCAAGTGGATCACCTAAGGTTGGGAGTTTGAGACCAGCCTGGCCAACATGGTGAAACCTCCTCTCCACTAAAAATACAAACATTAACTGGGCATGGTGGCAGGTGCCTATAATCCTAGCTACTCAGGAGGCTGAAGCAGGAGAATCACTGGAACCTAGGAGGTGGAGGTTGCTGTGAGCCAAGATTGCATCACTGCACTCCAGCCTGGACAACAGATCGAGACTCCGTCTCAATAAATAAATAAATAAATAAATAAATAAATAAATAAATAAAATTCTACCTTCAAAATTACTGTCTCCTAATACTTTACAACTACTGTGTAGTTACAGTTAACCATTATACTACAGTCTCCTAGCATCTCATGTAGCTACTTGATGTCTATCTCACTGTCATTCATTTGAAGAAGATCTGTTCTCTTTCTGGAAGCTTTTAGAGCTTTCTCCTTGCCTTTATTATTATTATTATTATTATTATTATTATTATTATTTTGAGAGAGGGTCTCACTCTACGGCCCAGGCTGGAGTGCAGTGGTGCATGATCACAGCTCACTGCAGCCTTGACCTCCTGGGCTAAAGTGATCCTCCTGCCTCAGCCTCCCCAGTAGCTAGGACTATAGACAAGTGCCACCATACTAGCTAATTTTTTTAAAAATTTTTTTGTAGAGATAGATAGAGTCTCAAAATGTTGTTCAGGCTTGTCTTGAACTCCTGGCCTCAAGTGATCCTCCCGCCTTGGCCTCCCAAAGTGTTGGGATTACAGGCATAAGCCACTGTGCCCAGTCTCCTCATTATTTTTATTTATTGTTATTTTTTACTTATTAAATTTTATAGTTGTACCTAGGAATTGATTTTTCCTTATCTCTTGTTAGCTCTTTATAAGTCCTTTCAAATAAGGTCATTTTTTTTGGAAATGTATCTCCATTATTTGTTCAAGTATTTCCTCCATTCTATTTTTACTTCTTACGCCAGCTGAATTTATTGCTCAGGTGTTCGCACTTTGATGTTTATCATCCACATTTCCAAGCTTTTGCTTTCCTTCTCTATTTCATATGTTCTGGTCTTATTGTGAGACTGCCACAATCATGTGTTCATATATTCTTTCTTCAATTATATCCATTCTATTTCATTTGTCAAGTTTGATAAATTTCCATTTATCAAATTCATTGTTTTAACTATTTTATTTTTCCTACCTAATATTTTCACTTAGTTTTTTTATGGTGCTTATTCTTGCTGCATATTGCTAACATTTTCTCTTATCTCCCATTGAAGGAGCATTTTTAGATTTTGGGTCCTTCTGCTTCAACATGTGTGATCAGAAGGTACGTGCTGCTTGTGTAGACTTTTCCTCCTCAACTGTCCAGTTATTTGGCCGTGGGCTCATTTTCCCTTGGGAAAATATTTGGTCATACATACTGGGAGGGTCCAAGGCCAGGCTCATCTATATTGTTCCCGGCGATGTGAGGACTGAGAATCCAGGGATCACAGACCCTTTAGTGAATCCCTGTCTGAGGCCCATCCACTAGCCCCTCCTTTGGCTGGAGTTTTCACTTTTAAACCCTTAGGAGCAAATAAGATAATCTACAGTCCTGGCGATTTGGTTGGAAGCATGGTGAAGGAACTCCCTGAGGGCTGTCTGTGTCTGTTTTTGTGAATTCTCTCCCATGCCCCTGCAGAGTTTGTGTTGCTGATATGGGTGGACACTGCTCCGGGCACTGTTAACTGTCATGCTGAAAGAGTCAGGCTGATGATTGTCTCTCTCAAGGCAACTTGAGGGAACAAGAGCAGAATGTAAAGGCTGCCCAACCAGTTCTTCATGATGCCCAGGCTACACCCCCACACTAATTTCAGTAGTCTTCAGGAGCGGGTAGTGAGAAATTCCCTAATTTCCCTGCTTAGTGTTAGGAATCCATGTGTCTCTCTCTTGTCCTTCCACTATTTGTTTAGGGTTGATTTTGAAGATCTTGGCAGGGATTCTCTGCCATGTAGTATCTTATTTATGTATTTATATAGAATGAATGAATGAGGTGGTGTGTTATTGTCTTTTTCTTTTCCTTTTTTTTGAGATAGGATGGTACTCTGTGGCCCATGCTAGAGAACAGTGGCATGATCACGGCTCACTGCAGCCTGGGCATCTCTGCGCTCAGGTGATCCACTTCAGCCTCCCCAGTAGTGGGGATCACAGGCATGTGCCACCACGCCTGGCTAATTTTTTTGTAGAGACTGGGTCTGGCCATGTTGCCCCAGGCTGTTCTTGAACTCCTGGACTCAATCCATCCTCCAGCCTCAGCTTCCTGAAGTGCTGGGATTACAGGTGTGAGCCACTGTGCCCAGCCAGTATCTTCATCTTTATAATATTTTACAGTATCTTCAACTATAAAATGGGGATAATGGTCACCTCAAAGAGCAGTTGTGGATTTTGGATATATCAGTTTCCAGAACAAAATAAATATTTGAAAAGTATTGAGTTCTTTTTACTTCCAAAAGACCTAATGCCTAATTTTTCTTCTCCAGGAGGGAGGAGTATGTGGATAGGTCAGTTGGCTAATTCCATCAGCATTTTCAGCCCTGGAACAATGCTCTTTGCCAGATTGTGTTATGACTCCAAATACTGTTTAACTACTAACCTCCCAGGAACAGTGCCTAGCAGTTTTTCTTATTGACGGTGACGGTACATACAGAAACCAACCCTAAGCCTCAGAAATCAAGGCTGAACCATGTGATTTCTAGTTCTAAATTTTCTCTATTTTGCTACTCAAAGTGGTCTATCCATCCGTGTGGTCAAGTTTGAGGAGCACAGGCTGCAATGTGGGCAATCACAAACCTTCCAGGAAAACTGTACTCGTGCTTTACGTGTTATAGTTTACAAAGTTTCTTTCTTTCTTTCTTTGCTTTATTTTCCCTCCCTCCCTTCCTTCCTTCTTTCCTTCCTTCCTTTCTCTTTCTCTGTCTCTTTCTCTTTCTTTCTTCTTTCTTTTTTCTTTCTCCTTCTTTCCTTCCCTCCTTCCACCCTCCCTCCTTCCCTCCTCTCTTCTCTTCTTTTCTCTTCTCTTCTCTTCTTTTTCTTTTCTTTCTCTCCCTCCACCTCCAGGGTTCAAGCGATTCTCCTGCCTCAGCCTCCCAAGGAGCTGGGATTACAAGCAGGCACCACCATGCCTGGCTAACTTTTGCATTTTTAGTAGAGACAGAGTTTCACCATGTTGGCCAGGTTAGTCTCAAACTCCTGACCTCAAGTGATCCGCCTGTCCCAGCCCCTCAAAGTGCCATACAAATTTTAGGACCTTTTTTTAATTTCTGAGAAAAAATATCGTTGGAATTATTATTACTATTTTGGGATGGAGTTTCGCTCTTGTTGCCCAGGCTGGAGTGCAATGGTGCCATCTTGGCTCACCACAACCTCTGCCTCCTGGGTTCAAGCGATTCTCCTGCCTCAGCCTCCTGAGTAGCTGGGATTAGAGGTGTGGGCCACCGCACTTGGCTAATTTTGTATTTTTAGTAGAGATGGGGTTTCTCCATGTTGGTCAGGCTGGTCCCAAACTCCCGACCTCGGGTGATCCACCCGCCTTGGCCTCCAAAAATGCTGGGATAACAGGCGTGAGCCACCGCGTCCTGCTCTATCAGTGGAATTATAATGGGGATGGCATTGAATCTGTAGATTGCTTTGGGTAGTATGGATATTTAAACAATGTTAAATCTTTCAATACACGAACATGGTATGACTTTCCATTTATTTGTATCTTCAGTTCCTTTCATCAATGTTTTAGAATTTTCAGTGTAGAGATCTTTCACTTCCTTGGTTAAATGTACTCCTAGGTATTTAACTTCTTTTTAACTACTATAAATGGGATTGCTTGCCTGCTTTTTTTTTGTTTGTTTGATAGCTTGTTGTTAGTGTATGAAAATGCCACTGATTTTTGCATTTTGACTTTGCATCTTGCAACTTTACTGAATTTGTCTATTAGTTCTAACAGGTTTGGGGTGGTATTTCAATTCTTTTAATGATGAAACCAAGGTCCGGAAAGGTGACAAACTTGTCTAAAATCCTGTGGCTAGAGCCAGGTTAAATCCCATCTTCAATCTCAACTAGTAGGGTAATACTTTCTGATTTTTAACTGTGTCAAATGTATCACCAGTATGCATGGTGATTTTAGGTAATAATTATCCTTTCTTTTCATATGTGTTAGAAAAAATCTAATGAACTAACCAAGTCTGGAATTTCATAGTTATTCTTATTTAGGAAAATTTTTTTTAAAGTGAATTTCTCACCAGGTGCAGTGGCTCATGCCTGTAATCCCAGCACTTTGGGAGGCTGAGGCCGGCAGATCATTTGAGGTCAGGAGTTTGAGACCAGCTTAGGCAACATGGTGAAAACCCGTCTCTACTAAAAATACAAAAATTATCCAGGCATGGTGGTGGGTGCCTGTAATCCCAGCTACTTGGGAGGCTGAGGCAGGAGAATCACTTGGACCTGGGAGGTGGAGATTGCAGTGAGCCAAGATCGCACCACTGCACTCTAGCCTGGGAAATAGAGTAAGACTCAGTCTCAAAAAAAAGAAAAAGTGAATTGCTTGAAATCATAAATAATAAATTCAGATGTATTGTAGACATGATTAAAGTTGTGGAGGTGGCCCCCATGTGCTTGAGATTTAGGTAACTCTTTCCTACCTTATATTATAGATGCCATTCCTCTCATTTATAACAATGTTAAGATTTCTTCAGTTTCATCCTGTGCAATGTATTCATACAAGGAAAAAGTAAGTAAAAGTTCATTCATGAATATTTCCCTGAACAGCATTTTTGTTTCTTTCTTACTTTTAAAAATTACTTTTCCATTTCCCACACCAATGTAACTGAACAGTATTCATTGTATACCAGAAGTATTTCCCTTAATCCAACATAATGACTTACTACAAGTAGAAATGAGGCAATTGATGTACTTAATCCTTTATAAAAGCTTAGAAGCCATCTTAAAATACTTTGCAGAAGTTGCAAATACAGTATTTTGAGTAGGATTTTCAAATGTTTACTGTGGAATCAGAGCAAAAATCTCCTCTCCAAGAAGAGAAATGTGAACATTAAAGACTTCTGTTGTCCAGTGTGGATGAAAATGGAAACATAATTCACAATTTGTTGTGGACAAAGAGCCTCACAGAGAGAATGTTTCCATGGTCTTAAAGTGTATTACTCAGCTACCCTACTAGCATTTTTTTCACAGTGCTTACAAGAAAGGGAAGGAAAAATATTCACAACCCAGGTTGCTAAAGTAAGAGCTTTAATTAACGAGACTCCAGAAAGGGCCGTAGCAAGATAAAAATGTGATTGCACTGTGCTCTCTGACCTCAGTTGCAGGTTCTTTGACTTCTCTTTCGTGTTCTCAGACCCTCAGTGTAAAGATATAAGGGCTCCCTGAGACTGCAAGTTGTTTTGCTAAAAAGCCTCTTTACACATCTGGAATATAACCTCTTAAACCTAACCCAGGCTTACGTTAACACCGTGGCTTTAAACCATGCTTAGACTGCATGGAATCATAAACATGTTGAATGTAGGAAACACTGTTAGTTTATAAATTGGGCCTGCTATGAAGTTCTGAGGTCATTGTTTTGTTTTGTTTTTGTTTTTTGTGGGTTTTTTGTCCTTTCTTTTTTATTTTTCCAAACTATATGTGCTTTGGAAATCTAAGGGGTGGGTAAGAAAACAGTTTAGCCTGGTTTTTTTCCATGGTTGCTTCCACCAAGATGCCTCTGGCCTTTTCTCATCCAAAATCAACATAAAGCTGTTTCTCCCATATCACCACCATGACTACCACACAAAACCAAGATGTCTCCATTTTTAAATTTGTTGCTTCACAGACTTACTACTAAACTCCTGGATGATGGGGGAGGTGGGCAACATGAGGCCTAGAATCATGCCTCTCTGTGTGATACTGGGCAAGTTACTTCACCTCACTGAGATGTTTATGGTTCTATGAAAGGAATGATCTGCACCATTTGCTCACTAGATCCCCCTTTGCATCTAAGCCATGATAATACCCCAAATAAGATGATAGGATTTTATACAGGCTGCCTGCATATTGACATTTTGATCAATGACACACAGCACATATGACACTGGTTCCATAGGATTAGAACACCACATTTTTTACTGTACCTTTTCTATGTTTGGCTATTTTTTTGTTTCTTTTGTTTTTTGAGATGGAGTCTCACTCTGTTGCCCAGGCTGGAGAGAAGTGGCACAATCTTGGCTCACTGCAAGCTCCACCTTCCGGGTTCAAGCCATTCTCCTGCCTCAGTCTCCCAAGTAGCTGGGACTACAGGTGCCCACAACCATGCCTGGCTGTTTTGTATTTTTAGTAGAGACAGGGCCTCACCATGTTGGGCAGGCTGGTCTCGAGCTCCTGACCTCAGGTGATCTGCCAACCTCGGCCTCCCAAAGGGCTGGGATTACAGGCATGACCCACTGTGCCCAGCCTGTTTGGCTATTTTTTTAAAAATCCTATCCTAAAGAAAAGCTAGGTGCACAAATATTTACCATTGTATTAGAGTTACCTTCAGTATTCAGTACTACTCTATATGCTGTACAGGTTTGTAGCCTATGGGCAACAGACTGTACCATATAGCCTAGGTGTGTAGTCAGCTCCACCATCTAGGTTTGCGAGTACACCCTATGAGATCTGCACAGTGATGCACTCACCTAATAATGCATTTCTCAGAATGTATCCCCGTTGTTAAGTGATGTATCCTGGACTTTGTGCACTAAAAAAAATGCCAGAACACTCCGTACTTAGTGCATAGACTTTATCAAATGTTGAATAAAAACAGAAACCAAAAGGAGACAATCCTACAATGAAAAGGAGACACTCATGTCTACCCTAGTGATTTACTGTACGTGGAGGAGGTAAGTGGGGCATGGACAGGTCTACAAATATAATACATATACACCTGTCAACCTCAGCACTTTGCATTTCTTTATCAGTGAAAAACAAACTGAGATCTGAAGTGTATAAACAGTTCCCTAGTAAAGTCTATTTGAGAAAAAGAATGAAATGTGCATCAATATGTCAAAACTGACAAATACAAGAAAAGCATTCAGCTAGAGATAATTCATTTTATTCAAGTTAATCCATTTCATTCAATAATCTTCCATATTGTTCCCAGCACCACTATTACTATCATTATTTCTCTTTGGAGAAGACCAGGTATTAAGAAATCGGGTATGAATTTCCATGATGCCTAACTCTATGGTCAAAAATCCTTTTCCTTACCGAAAACCAACTTCTTAATCACTAGACAAAAGAGGGAAAGACTGAGATATATTTGCAGAAATGTATGTCCACTAGAGACAATTCATAGTTGATAATTTTTCAGGCTTGTGCTTTACTTGGTGGCTCTATTTTGGGGAGGGGGTTGTTTCTTATAAATGTTTGCCTAATACAAATAACTTGCCCCACACTACCATGGAAGGGAAATGAGGGCTAGTCCCCAGAAAGCAAGCAGGCAGTCCTCCTGGGAAGAAGCCCTAATGGCTCCTAGTGGTGACAGAGTCATTCTGCCAGGGGACACAGTCATTCTGCCTCCCCAACCTGTGAGCAATAATAAAGTATAAACAAGTGAACAGGAGAGGTACTAACTAGCTGGATAATCCATGGGCTAGAATCTCTAAACAGTAATGTTTGTGTGTTTTGAATAAATCAGGGCTGGAAAGAGACACTTTTGGAGAAGTGATGGAGAATAGAAAAGTATGAAAAAGATAAAGATTTCTCACCAAGGAACCCACAAAAAAGGTGGTACCAGTCAAAGTTAGTCTTGGGCTTTTCTTTTGAGATGAGTGTACCCCAAATGGGTTGTGCCATTTTTACATAAAAATTGGAATGATAATGAACAAATGAAAGTGAAATTAGTTTCCCTCCTTTGTTCAATAAACATGGATAGAGTACCTGTGTGCAAAGTAGTGGGACAGGTGCTGAGGGGAAAGGTAAAGCTGTTTAAGCTGCGGCCCTGAGCTGAAAAAGCAATCTAGCAGTGCCATCAGACTGCACACTACAGAGCAGAGTGTCCCAGGGGCCAGGTGGAGGGGAGGATGACTTCCAGCTGCAGCATCACGGAAGGCACTCTGCAGTCTCCCCTTTGGGTTCTCAGTGTGCCTCTGTGCCTGTGTGACCTCAGGTGATCTGCCCCATTCCAGGCACTTGCTCGTCTTCCTCATCTTTCTCTCTAGTGTGAGAAGTGGAAGTTTAAGAGGATAAGATCCTGCTTCACAGGTACCTAATAAATGTGTGTGGAATTGACATATGGTGGAGGTGTCAATTTATCTTAGTGCAGCCAGGCGGAAAGAGCTTTGGGAAAGGAGAGGAAAGATGGTGGTGGTGAGGGTAAGGTGTTTTCATCAGAAGGTGAGAGCAAGGGTATACAAACCAAAAAGTCAATTTAGTATGTGGCTTAGCCCAGAGCACACGAGGGCACCAACACAGCCAAAGACCATAAAAAGGTAGATGAAGTCCTGTGCCAAATCGGACTGAAAAGCTAAAATCTTTCTCGGTTTCTTTCTTAAGCAACAATTGGTCTACTCAAGTTCAACCAGAGCATATAAGAGAAAAAATGACTAATGAGAGGCTCTTAAATAGTTTTGAAGGACAGACACTTTCTAGAAAGTAGAAAGATCACTGAGTAAACACTGCCCCACAAACACATACAAAAAAGATGAGGATGAATGTAGAAGTGTAGAGCAAGCTTGTGGATATCCTCAAGTTTGGTTTTGGTGCTTCCGTTGGTAAGCAATCAAGATGGTGAGAGACGCTATCCCAAAGAGGAAAGTCTGTAGGAACCAGAGTAGTTGAGCCTGACCACTTGTGATACCTTTATGCCTAAAAAAGAAAAAACAAAATTTAAACACCAGAATGTTAATCTTACAGTTTCATGGGAGTTACTGTCTTCTATATCGTTTTTTAAAATTTATACCTTCCATTACTTTCATTGGGTTTATTTTGTTGCTTTTCTCTGGCTTCTTATCTTGGATGGTTTGTTTATTTTTCTTCTTTCTTCTTTTCTAATACATGTATTTTGGATGGTACACTATTCCCTGAGAACCAATCTGGCTACTCTCTGGGGCACAGTATTAGAAGACTGTTTCTCATGTGATTCTGATGGGTGGGTGGAGTAAAAAGCACCAGTATGGCTTCAGATGAAATGTTTTGAAGATAGACCAGATTTAAATCCTAGCGTGGCTACCTACCAGCTGTGACCTGGGCAAATCACTCAGTATCTCTCCGAATCAACTTTCTCATCTGAAAAACAGGAATGGCAGTAGCTAGCTCACTGAGTGTTGAGCTGATTTATGGGATAATACACACAAAGTGCTCAGGAAGGATCCTGGCACACACTTATGATAAACACCTACTTACATTGTCATTGAAATTCAATTGCTTAAAACAAAGTGCAAAAAAAAAAAAAAAAGACCCAATGGAAGTGAATGGCTTGCTACAGTCTCATCTGTATATAAATAAGTCTCATTTGGATGACTTTTATTTATAATTTTAAAAACAATATATGTAAAAACAGTATAATTTTCTACAGTAACAGATTAAAGGAGAAAGATCATATGAATATCTTAATAAATGCAGAAGTGGCATCTGATAAATTCCACTATCCATTCTTTTTCCATCCCCTCAGAGATGGGGGTCTCACTCTGTCACCTACAGTGGAGTGTACTGGTACAATTATAGCTCACTGCAGCCTCAAACTCCTAGGCCAAAGTTATCCTCCCACCTCAGCCTCCCAAGTAGCTGGGATCATCACAGGCATGCACCGCCGTGCCTGGCTAGGTTTCTTTTTTTTTTTCTTTCTTTCACTTTTTTTTGTAGGGACAGTGTCTTGCTTTGTTGCCCTGGCTGGTCTTGAACTCCTGGCTTCAACTGATTCTCCTGCCTCAGCCTCCCAAAGTGCTGGGATTACAGGTGTGAGCCACCTGCATCCACACCTAACATCTATTTTTAATAAAAGTTCTCAGCAAACTTAGAAATACAATGGAACTTCCCAATTTTGATAGAGGAGATCTACAAAACTCTAGAATAAACACGATGCAAAATGTTGAAAGTTCTCCTTTGAGGTCAAGAACAGGGCACACTTCTAGTCAGCACTGCTGGATGTTCTAGGCAATAGAATAAGGGAAGAAGCATAAATAAAAGGTATACACAATTGAAAGAAAGAAATAAAACTGTATTTCTGGACAGTTTTATACGTGAAAAACTGAAAATAAACTACAAACTATTAGAATTAATAAATTTATTTAGCAAGGTTGCTGGGTATAAGGTCAATATAAAAAATGGACTATATTCATAAAAACTACCATCAAACAATTAGAAAATGAAAAAACGTGAGCCGAGGTCATGCCACTGAACTCCAGCCTGGGCGACAGAGCTAGACTCCATCTCGAAAAAAAAAAAAAAGTTGGTGCAGTGGCTTAGGCCTGTAATTCCAGCACTTTGGAAGACTGACACAGGAGAATCACTTGAGCCCAGGAGTTTGACACCAGCCTAGGCAACATAGTGAGACCCCTTCTTTTTAAAAAAGTCATTTGTAATAGCATCTCAAAGTAGAAGCAGCTGGAAATTAATCTAACAACAATGTGTAAAACCTCTTAAAAATTATAGATATATTAAAGGAGATCTAAATAAATGGAGACAGATCATTTCATAGTTTAGAAGACTCAATAATAGAAATATGTGATGCTTTCCTGACCT
This sequence comes from Nomascus leucogenys, assembly GCF_006542625.1. NCBI lineage: Eukaryota > Metazoa > Chordata > Mammalia > Primates > Hylobatidae > Nomascus > Nomascus leucogenys. Next base: position 60,263 of record NW_022097990.1, read on the forward strand.
TAAGGAGAAAAAAAGAAAAAAAATGTAATGGAAATATGTCAATGTTCTCCAGATTAGTTCACATGGTCAATCCAATAAAAATCTCAACAGCTTTATTTTTTGTTTTTGAACACAGGACAATGCATAGAATATGCAAAGGTGTAGGAAAAGACAATCCTGTTGCACAAGATGAGAGGACATGCTTTATCAGGTAACAATGATTATGAAGCTTCTGCTATTAAGAGTGTTGTGTTAGCCTGAAGACAAACAGGCCGATGGAACAGAATAGAGTGTTGAGAAACAGATTCATACATATAAGTAAAGACAGGGCACATCAATGAAGACTGAATGTCTCAATAAATAGCTCTGGGATAACTGGGCATCCAGATGGAAAAGGTAAAGTTGGAAACCTCTCTCTTATAAAAAAAAGCTCTAGGTAGAATGAAAACTTAAATGTCAGAAAAAAAATTCTAAAACTGTTAGAAGATACTGTAAAAGAATATAACTTTAATACAAGTAAATGAATGAATTGACTAAATTCATAAACTTCTGTTTATCAAAAGGCCCAACAGAAAATTGACTAATACAGTAAATTGATACCAGTAAAGTGGGGCACTGCTGAAAAGATAACCAAAACTGTGGAAAAACTTTGGAGCAGGGAAACAGGCAGAGGTTGGAACAGATTAAAGGGCTCAGAAGAAGATAGGAAAATGTGGGAATGATTGGATTTTTTTAGAGACTTGGTGAATGGCTTAGACCAAAATACTGATACTGGTATAGACAATGGTCTCAGATGGAGATGAGAAACTTATGAACTGGAGCAAAGGTGACTCCTGTTATGTTTTAGCAAAGAGACTGGAAGCATTTTACCCCTGCCCTAGAGATTTGTGGAACTTTGAACTTGGGAGAGATGATTTAGGGTATCCATCAGATGAAATGTCTAAGCAACAAAGCATTTGAGAGGTGATATTCAGTTTTATAAGGGAAGCAGAGCATTAAATTTGGAAAATTTGCAATGTGACGATGCAATAAAAAATAAAATTTCAATTTCTAAGGAGAAATTGTAGTGGGCTGCAGATATTTTCATAAGTAATGAGGAGTAAATGTTAAATACCAAGACACTGTGGAAAATGTCTCCAGCGTATGTCAGAAACCATTGTGGCAGACCCTCCCATCACAGGCCCAGAGACCAAGGAGGAAAAAATGGTTTCATAGGCCTGGCCTAGGGTCTCATTGCTGTGTGCAGTATATGGCCTTGGTGCCCTGTGTCCCAGCTACTCCAGCTGTGACTAAAAGGGGCCAAGGTACAGCTCAGACACTGGATTCAGAGTGTGCAAGCCCCAAGCCTTGGCAGCTTCCTCTGATGTTGAGCCTGTGGGTGCAACGAAGTCAATAATTAAGGTTTGTGAACCTCCACCTAGGTTTCAGAGGTGTATGGAAATGCCTGGGTGTCCAGGCAGAAGTTTGTTGAAGGTTTGGGTATCTCATGGAGAACCTCTGCTAGGGCAGTGTGGAAGGGATATGTGTGGTCAGAGCCCCCACACACAGTCACCACTGGGGTGCTGCCTAGTGGAGCTGTGAAAAGAGGGCCACCATCCACCAGACTCCAGAATGGTATATCCACTGTCAGTTTGCACCATACACCTGGAAAAGCTGCAGACACAACACCAGCCCATGAAACCAGCCAGGAGAAAGGCTATACCCTGAAAAGCCACAGGGGCAGAGCCATACAGGATCATGGAAACAGACATCTTGCATCAGCATAACCTGGATGTGAGACATGGAGACAAAGAAGATCATTTTGGAGCTTTAGGATTTGACTGTTCCGCTGGATTTCAGACTTGCATGAGACCTGTAGCCCCTTTATTTGGACAATTTCTCCCATTTTAATGACTGTATTTACTCAATGCCTGTACCCCCATTGCATCTAGAAGATATCTAACTTGCTTTTGATTTTACAGGATCATAAGCAGAAGGGACTAGCCTTGTCTCTGATGAGACGTTGGACTGAGGACTTTTGAGTAATGCTGAAATGAGTTAAGAGCTTGGGGGACTGTTGGGAAGGCATGACTGGTTTTGAAATGTGAGGACATGAGATTTGGGAGGGGCCAGGAGGCAGAATGATATGGTTTGGCTGTGTCCCCACCCAAATCTCATCTGGAATTCCCATATTTTGTGGGAGGGACCTGATGAGAGGTAATCAAATCATGGGAGCAATTCTTTTCCATGCTGTTCTCATGATAGTGAATAAGTCTCAGGAGATCTGATGGTTTTATAAGAAGGATTTTGCCTGCATAGCTCTCTCTTTGCCTGCTGCCATCCATGTAAGATGTAACTTGCTCCACCTTGCCTCCTGCCATGATTGTGAGACCTCTTGAGCCACTAGGAAGAGTAAGTCCATTAAACCTCTATCTCTTCTAAATTGCCAGACTCAGGTATGTCTTTATCAGCAGTATGAAAACTAACACAATATGCATGCTTGCATCTTTATAATACAACAATTTATATTCTTTTGAGTATATACCCAGTAATGAGATTGATGGGTGAGGTGTTAATTATGTTTCTAGCTCATTGAGTAATTTCCACCCTCCTTTCCATAGTGACTGAAAGAATTTGCGCTCCCACCAGCAGTGTATAAGCATTCCCTGCAACATTGCCAGCATCTGGTTGTTTTTTTCCTGTTTAATAATAATCATTTTGACTGTTGTGGTTTTCTGTGCAATATTGCCAGCATCTAGTTGTTTTTTACCATTTAATAATATCCATTTTGACTGTTGTGGAATGGTATCTAATTGTGTTTCTGATTGGCATTTCTCTAATATTTGATGATGTTCACATTTTTTCATAAGACATGATTTTTTTTTCGTTTTTTCTAATGGGCACTTTCTAATGGGCAAAAATATTTTTAATATTTGTTTTTTGCTTGTACGTTTGCTAAAGATCCTTAAAGACTAAGGATATTAGATTTTTGTCAGACACGTAGTTGATAATATTTTCTTTCAATCAATAGGTTGTCTGTTTTCTCTGTTGATAGTTTCTTTTGTTTCACAGAAGTTCTTCCATTTGTCATTTTTTTCTTGCAATTGCTTTTGGCATCTTCATCAAAAATCTTTGTGAAGTTCTATGTCCAGAAGGGTATTCCTTAGGATACCTTTTGGGGTTTTAAAGTTTTAGGTTTTACATTTAAAACATTAATTCATCTTGAGTTGTTTTTTGTATATGATGTAAGGTAGGGGTCCAGTTTCAATCTTGTACATATGGCTAGCCAGTCATCCAAGTATGATTTATTGAATGGGAAGTCCTTTCCATATTGCTTGTTTATGTTCACTTTGTCAACAAAAATAGATTAGTTGGATATGCTCTAATAACAAACATTCCCATCAAAAAGTGAACTAAGGACATGAATAGGCAACTCTCCAAAGAAGATATGCAAATGACCAAAAATCATGACAAAATGCTCAGCATCTCTAATGATCAGGGAAATGCAATTCAAAACCACAGTGCACTACCCCTCACTCCTGCAAGTATGGCCATATCAAAAAATCAAAACACAGTTGATGTTGGCATGAATGCATCAAGCAGGGAACATTTCTACACTACTGGTGGGATGTAAACTAGTACAGCTGCTGTGGAAAAGTGGTGACATTCCATAAAGAACTAGAGGTAGAACTACCATTTGATCCAGCAATCCCTCTACTGGGTATCTATCCCAGAGAAAAAGAAGACATGATACAGAAAAGATACTTGCACACACATGTTTATAGCAGCACAATTTGCAATTGCAAAATCTCAGAACCAACCCCAATGTTGATCAATCAACAAGTGGATAAAGGAACTCGTATATATATATGATATGGGATATTATGTAGCCATAAAAAGGAATGAATTAACTGCATTTGTAGTGACCTGCTAGAGATTGGAGAGTATTATTCTGAGTGAATAACTTAGAGTAACTTAGTAACTCAGGAATGGAAAACCAAATATCATATGTTCTCTATGATATGTGGTAGCTAAGTATGAGGATACAAAGGCATAAGAATAATACAATGGACTTTGGGGAAATGGGAGGAAGAGTGGGAGGGAGCAAGGGATAAAAGACTACAAATATGGTGCAGTGTATGCCACTCAGGTGATGGGTGCACCAAAATTTCAATAATCACCACTAAAGAAACTACTCATGTAACAAAATACCACCTGTACCCCCAATAACTTATGGAAAAATAAGAGCATAATAAATAAATAAAATTCTCCAGAAATTTCTGCACATTTGAAAGTAAGTAAATCATTTTTAACAACCTATGGGTGAAATAAATTACAATGGAAATTAGAAAATATTTTGAGCTTTTTATAAAAAACAACCTACCAAAGCTTGTAAAAGTACCCTAAATCTTAGTTGTATTAATTAGAAAATAATAAAGACTGAAAAATTAATCCACAAAACATTGATTCAAGAAAATATTTCATTTAGCATAGTGCCCTTCTGGTTCATCCATGATACTGCAAGTGATCTAAAAGCATCATATTGTACCCTATGAATATATACTATTATTATTCATCTATTAAAAGTGAAATAAAATGATGAAGTTATCAAAGTTCTCCAGGTCCATACACATTGTATAAAATGGGAGGATTTTCTTCTTTTTTAAGGTTGAATTATATTGTATTATATATATATATATATCTATTGGATAATATTGTATTACATATATAGGCACAAATGTTGAGCTATACAGAAAGAATAAATTCTGGTAATGTAAGGTACAGCATGATGGCTATAATTAATAATAATATTAGGTATATATATTATATATATATATATATACACACATATCATTCCATATTGCATACATATTGTCTTTACCCATTCATCTTTGATAGACTTTTGTTTTTGCGTCTTGACTACTGTGAATGATGCTGCAGTATACATGGAAGTGCAGGCATCCTAAAAGATATTGATTTCATTTCCCTTACATATATTAAAAGAAGTCACATTGCTAGATCATATTTTTAATTTTAATTTCTTGAGGAACAGCCATAGACTTTCCTGTAATTGCATAGCAATTTACATTTCCAACAACAGTGCACAAGGGTTCTCTTTCCGCTACTGAAACATAAATGTCACATGTTCTCACTTACATGTGCCATCTAAAAAATGTCAAACTCATAAAAGCCAGAGACTAGAATGCTGGTTGCCAGGGGCTGGGGCTGAAGAAAATGAGATGTTGGTCAAAGGGTACAAAGTTTCTGTTATGCAGTATGAATAAATTCTGAAGAGCTCAGGTATAGCATGTTGATCATAATTAGTAAAACAAATTGGATACATGAAATTTGCTGAGAGAATATACCTTAAATGTTCTTATCACAGATAAAGGTAATTATGTGAGATAATGGATACATTAGCTAGCTACGTAGTGGTAATCACTTCCCAATGTATACATATATCAAACATCATATTGTACACTTTAAGTATATAAAATATTTGGTCACTGTTGCAGAGATGAATACTTTACAAGGGCTCAAAAAATATAATCTGCTTTCCACCATGGCTGCTCTGGCTACTGTTAAGTACACAAGGTCCAAAATGCCATCAGCAATGTCCATTATTGCCTCCCTAACATGCACAACTAGCTAAGGAAACCAGCCAACAACCCTTGTGATGGCTTACTTCATTACAGATCTCAAACTGGTGGAGATAGCATCCTATCATTTTATTATATATTCTGGTTATATGATTTTCCCAGCACTTTAGCCTTATTTATTATTTATGGGGAATGATCCATTATCCATTGCCTTGGTACCAAAATCATTGTCATTTCTAACCAGGGGATACCTTTTCTAGTAAATGAGGTAAAGCACATTACTCAACACCATAGAATTCACCACTATGACCACATTACCCATCACCTAGAAGCAGTTGTCTAGATAGGACATTGGAATGGCCTCCTAAAGTCTGAGTCATGGTGCCACCCTGAACATTCCACACTAAACACTTGGGGTGCTTTCTTCCATATGTTTGACACACATTATGTACTCAGTAATTTTAGCCAACATAAACCTTGTGCCACCTATATTTACAGGAGATTATCTTCACACCGATAAACAGTCCCCCATGCAGCCTATCCTTCTCCATTTCAATATCCACAAGATCCAATTCCACATGTTTGTATAATTATTATGATTTAAATTATCTAGATTTGCAATTTTTAACAAAATAAATTATTTTCTTCTAGAAAAAGACCGTATTTCCTACTTGCACTCTCATTATGCTTGAACCTAAATATTTATCTGGATGCAAAGAGGGATTTCTCTGGGAAAGGGCGTGAGATATTTGTTAAGGTGACTTTCTGCACCTTTACAGATATTGAAGGCACTATCATCTGAATGCTGTCTACTAACAGCACACCCAACAGCTGGAAAAATAAATCCTTCTTTCCTAAATGAAGGACATGGCACGGCTTCCTCATATACACCATAATATAGCCCTTACGCCAGTTGAATTTATATATTTCTACACATTATCATAACAGCTCTTTTAGGATTCTATTACTTGAAGGGAACTAGAAGAGAAAGGTTGAAGGACAAACTATGTCTCTTGCCATTGTCGCTGATCTGAGTTGCAACTACTGTTTACCCTCTTGTTATTTATCAATTTTTCCCACTTCACCTTCGACTAGCATCTCTACTGATTTCATAACTTATTTAACTGGATAGTCCAGACTTTCATTCTCAAAATATCTCATCCCTGTTAATTATACCCATTCAGGAATGGACTCCTGCACTTTCTCATTTATTATCACCATTGGAATGGGGAATGGCAATATGTGCACAAGTTATTCAACTGGAAGAAAAAAGTATTATTTCGTGAAACCATTTTATTATAACACCTCCATTCCACATCACAATCAGGTCAATTACCTCTGCTCCAGTTGTAGAAAGAGCCCTCTCTAAATCACTGCAGAGAGCAACCCTTCTCGTTATAGGAGAGCCAGATTTTATCATATATTGTGATTCATGGGACAAAATAAACAAAGAAAAAGGCTCTTTAAAAGTGTAATTCATCCATTTAACTAAAAAACCTTGAATATTTTCATAACATTGAAAACTGCAATTATACTAGCTAATCAAAAAGTATTTTTATGTTTCAAAATTTTGAATTCAGTGTTCTATTATTTGAACCAAAAACATAAGAACTAAAACAGCTGCATTTTCAGTGTATTTATAAAATGGTTTTAATTTACAAATACTTTAATTTATTTACATTTATGTTTCAAACATCACCATATTATATTAATTCTTATAACATTATAATCTGTCTTATTCCGAATGGCTCATTTGTCTTTTAAAATTTCATTGCAAATTTTATATCTTTGTTCTTCCAGATCAACTTTTAGGATTAAAGAGCTATCCAGAATACTTAGCTTTTATGTGAAAAGAAATGCAACCTATGGTTGCCAATTTTCCCCAAAGATATACACTTGCAATAATGCCATAATTGAGTGAAATGAAACTTAGACATGAAGATAATCAAAATTAATTCATTACTGTGGTGACGTTGTAACAGTTTCTTCCTCAAAAGAAGCAATGTGGAAAAGATGACAGGGACTACAGTAAATATTATTAGTCTAACGTGATTGATCTGTCTAGTCAAAAAACAGAGATTAGACTAATCATGGAAAATTCTTGGAAAAACATGGCCCATTACTATCAGGGACATTTCGCAAACCTTAGCAATTATCCCACTAGCTCTTCCACATCCTACTAATAAGAAAGAAATGACAAGAGCACTAGAAGATTCATCATGGGAAGCTACTCAGGCAATGCCATTAGACTCAAGAACCCTAATGTCCAGTCATTTTTGGAAGTGTAAATATATGAACATATGCAGACCAGTGACTCTAGCAGAAAGCTAACCCTGCCATCCTGTAATGATTATTGGGATTCGAGATTCAATAATTCCTGATAGCATGTCCAGAGGAAGCCCATTGGATAGGCAACTACTGAAAAGTTATTGCACTTTCACAGAGACACAACTTATTGTCATTAATGGCATAGCATAACAAAATATCTTAATAAAATGGAAATAGTACATATAGAAATATATTTTAGGAGGTGGTTCTGGGAAGTATATCATATTTACAGGCATGACTTTCAGAACAAAAGAAACTTCTCACAGAGCATTCCACTCCTGTTGCTCAGTAGTATGAATGCAATTATACATTTCCTACAAGAGAAAAACAAAATACTGAATTTCCCAATAAAATTTCCTAATTGAGGGATATGATTATTATGGAAATCTGTTTAAATTCTTCCTCTGAATGGTAAAACCTTGGTCAAAGAAGGTGAAATTAATTCCCCTGAAGGATTGTATGTATTAGCAGCCTACCCTTCAATGCATGTAGCATTTGGTTTCCCATGTAATGGCTGCATAGTTTCAAGCTCCTTTGTGGTATTCTTGCCATTTTGTTAGGCAGAAAAGTCTCTGATGAGTGGATGATGTTGACATTCAGTAATAGAGAATGCTATTATGGAAGGTCATACAAGTGTTCTGAGGGAAGTTTAAAGTTGGCATAGGATCCACCAGAGAACCCAGGTTTTGACTCAAAAAAGAAAGAGAATCCCACTGGCCTAGGATTTTGAGGTGGTGGCACTTGAATATATGCATGAATGACATGTAATGATGAGCAGAATAATGACATAGCCCACTAAGCCAACCAAAATGTGGTGAAGAATAAAGTTCTGTAACACTTTGAAGAGTGTTTACTGGGGTCAAATATTACAACACAGTTTGTTGGCTGTTTCATAGGACCATTAGCCACAGATCTTAGTGGTTTCAAATAGATTTTTCCTCAAATAGATTTTTTTTTTCCATTTTGGAATTCACTTAGCCTATGACTCAAGCCACAAGGGACAACACTGTCAAGTGACAGAAACACTACATAATACCAATTTGCCCACATAATTATATCTCACTGATGTAAGGCACAGATTTCCTCAGGGCCCATGGACATAAATGGGCTTAAAAGTACATCAAATGGTCATGTGATTCTCCTTAAAACCCACATAATAATGGCTTAATAAAAGCTGAAATTGGGTTTAAAAGAGGAATAAGTTATTTAAAAATCATAGCAGATAGGAAAGGAGCACATAGATGGATAATAATTCCTAGAAAGGACATGATTATTATTTTTCCATGAGGTTATCTTGACTCTTGAGAATAAAACTATTAACTGTTTCTCTCATATATGACATGAAGTCAGTTAGTGTCAGGAAAAAGTACTAGACTCCTTTTCACATAAGTAGGAGAACTTAAGTTATTTAATGCTCTGCTTCAGAATTATATTATTTGTAGGAAATGTACAATGCAATAAATGGCTTTGTTGATACAACAAAATAAAAACAAATCAGAAATATAAATAAATGAAGATGATAAAAGATAAAGAAAATGGAGTAATCCAAATGATTTTTTAAATGATATGGTTTAGATTTTTGTCCCCACCCAAACTTCATGTTGACATGTAACTTCCAATGCTAGAGATATGGGCTGGTGGGAGGTGACTGGATTATGGAGGAAGTTCCTCATGATTTAACACCATCACTTTTTGGTACTATCATCACAATAGTGGGTTCTCATGGGATCTGGTTGTTTAAAAGTGTGTGGAAGCTCCCCTTCTTGCTCCTACTTCTTCCGTGTGAGATGTGCCTACTCCCACTTTGCCTTCCACTATGATTGTAAATTTACTGAGGCCTCCACAGAAGCTGAGGAGTTGCCAGCCTCATGCTTTCAGTTACAGCCTGTGGAAAAATGAGCCAAATAAACCTCCTTTCTTTATAACTTACAGTCTCTCTCTGATATTTTTTATAGCATGCAAGAATGGACTAATACAGAAAATCTGTAGTACCAAAGAGTGGGACATTTCTATAAAGATACCTGAAAATGTGGAAGCAGCTTTGGAATTGGGTAACAAGCAGAGGCTGGAAGAGTGTAGAGAGCTCAGAAGACAGAAAGGTGAGAGAAAGTTTGGAACTTCTTACAGACTTTTTAAATGGCTGTGACCAAAATGCTGATAGTGAAGTGGACAGTAAAGTCTAGACTGAGGAGGTCTCAGATGGAAATAAAAAACTTAGTAGGAACTAGATGGAATAAAGGTCACTTTTGCTGAGCTTCAGCAAAGACTGGCTGCATTGTGCCCCTGCTCTAGGGATCTGCCAAACTTTGGACTTGAGAGTGATGGTTAGGTCAGGCGCGGTGGCTCACGCTTGTAATCCCAGCACTTTGGGAGGCCGAGGCGGGCGGATCATGAGGCCAGGAGATCGAGACCATGGTGAAACCCCATCTCTACTAAAAATACAAAAAAATTAGCCGGGCGTGGTGGCGGGCACCTGTAGTCCCAGCTACTCGGAGAGGCTGAGGCAGGAGAATGGCGTTAACCCGGGAGGCAGAGCTTGCAGTGAGCCGAGATTGCGCCACTGCACTCCAGCCTGGGTGACAGAGCGAGACTCTGTCTCAAAAAAAAAAAAAAAAAAAAAAAGAGAGTGATGGTTTAGGGTATCTGGCAGGAGAAATTTCTAAGCAGGAAATCATTCAAGATTTAGCCTGGCTGCTTAAAATAACCTAAGCTCATATGAATGAGCAAAGAAATGATCTGAAACTGCCACTTATATTTAAATGGAAAGCAGGTGTAAAAGTTTGAAAAATTTGAAGCCAGGCCATGTTTTACAAAAGAAAAGCCCATTTTCTGGGAAGAAATTCAAACAGGCTGCAGAAATTTGCATAAGGGGAGCCAAGTGCTAACAGGCAAGACAATGGGGAAAAGCCCTCAATGGCATTTCAGAGACATTTTCAGCAGCACCTCCAATCACAGGCCTGGAGAACTAGGAGAACTGAATGGTTTCCTGTGCCCAACCCAGGGCGCTGTTGCCCTGAGCAACCTTGGGACACTGCAGTGTGCATCCCAGCCACTTCAGGTCCAGCCATGGACAAAAAGGTCAAGGTACACCTCAGCCGCATCTTCAGATGATGAAAGCTGTGAGCTTTGAAGGCTTCTATGTAGTGTTAAGCCTGCAGGTGCACAAATTCCAAGAGATGAGGCTTGGGAGCCTCCACCTAGGATTCAGAGAATGTATCAAAAAGCTTGGAATTTCAGACAGAAGCCTATTGCAGGGATGGAGCATTACAGAGTATCTGTACTATGGCAGTGAAGAAGAGAAATGTGGGGTTGGAGCACACACACAGAGTACCCACTGGGGCACTGCCTAGTGGAGCTGTGAGAAGAGGACTACCATCCTCCAGACCCCAAAATGGTAGATCCACCAGCAGCTTGCACCCTGCACCTAGAAAAGTCAAAGACCCCCCACAAGAGCAACAAAAGACAATAAGAGTAACTGTGAGGGTGAAATCCTGTAAAGCCACATGAGTGGAGCTACTGAAGGGCTTGGTAGCCTACCCACTGAACCAGTATGCCCTAGATGTAAGGCATGGAGTCAAAAGAAATTGTTTTGGAACTTTAAGATTTAATGACTGCTGTGCTAGATTTCTGACATGTGTGGGGCCTGTAACCCCTTTATTTTGATTGATTTCTTCATTTTGGAATGAAAGTATTTACCCAATTCCTATACTTTCTTTGTATCTTGGAAGAAACTAGCTTGCTTTTGATTTTACAGGCTCAGGTGGAATGGACTAGCATTGTCTCACACCAGACTAGACTGTGGACTTTTCAATTAATGCTGGAATGATTTAACACTTTGGGGGAGTGTTTGGAAGGTATGGTTGTATTTTGAAAGTTGAGAAGTACATGAGATTTTAGAGAGGACAGTAGCAGAATGATATGGTTTTTGTCTGTTTCCCACCCAAATATCTTGTCAAAATGTAATACCCAATGTTGGAGGTGAAGCCTGCTGTGAGGTAATTAGATTATGGGGGAAATTTCTCATGGCTTAATACCATCCCCTCTTTGTGCTATCAACATGTCAGTGAGCTCTCATGAGATCTTGTGATATATAATTATGTGTGACCTTCCCCTCTTGATCCTGCTGCTGCTTAGTAAGATATACCTGCTCCCACTTTGCCTCCTGCCATGATTGTAAATTTCCTGAGGCCTCCCCAGAAGTCAAACATATGCCAGAGTCATTGTGTCAGTACAGTCTGTGGAACAATGAGCTAACTAAATCTCTTTTCTTTACAAATTACCCAGTTTCAAGTATTAATATTTTTATAGCAATGCAATAATTAAGTAATATAAGGAATGTCTGAAAATTTGTAGTATAATTCTTAATTTTGGGATGTAGTCATTAATGGTGAGACATAAATCTGCCTAAGTTTCAATGGAAAGCTGCAGTATTTAATAAGTGACTCTAATCGTGCAGAAATTGAACTCCAAACTTTTTTTTCCACCCCTCTGCACTGGTAAGCTGCTAATATTTCTACACACTCTTTCAAGCTTTCACCTATTTGGGGAAATAGAAGGGAGAAATGAATGTAGTGTCAACATGCCTGCATGCAATTCAGTAATAAGCTAAGTATTTGAGGGGTGGGAAAAGTCATAGCCAGTAGACCCATATTACAGAAAATACAAAACAAAATTTACTCAGCAAAAAGAAAGAAACATTACTCGAATATCAAATTTATTTGAAAGAATGAAGATAGTAGAATTAGTATATACAGAATAAATATTCTTCTCTTCATTGATTTATAAAATTAATGGTTTAAGGTGAGGTTAATAACAGTATATTCTGGAGTTTATAACAGGTAGGAGTAAAGTATATAAAACAATTTCAAAGTGCTGTGTGACATAAGTAGAATTATACTTTCAAAAGATTTTTCATTTATTTTGAGAAACTGAATGCTGCCAACAACCAGCTTGGAAATTGATCCTTCCTCAGCCAAGACTTCAATGAGACTGTAGTCCCAACCAGCACCTTGATTAGGGCTTTGTGCACCAAAGCACAGGAACGAGCTAAGCCGTTCTTAGTTTCCTGACCTACAGAAATTGAGGATGTATACATATTGTTTGAATCACTAAGTTTTGGAATAATTTGTTATGACTAAATAAATAACTCATAAATATACGTTGAATATGCTTCAAATATTGAAAAATATGCCATAAATATTTTGTGAACATATTAATCAAAGACAAAGGTATCATGGAAATAAGATATACTCAGAACTAAGCAATAACAAAAATCTATCAAAATGTGTGAGGTGTGATTAAAACAGTACTTAAAAAATATATAGCTATAAATGCTTACATTTAAAATAAATGTTTAAAAGCAGCCATCTGAGACTTCAGCTTCAGAAACAAAAACAAGAAGAGCAAATAAAAGCCAAGCTAATGAAACAAATGGACATAACCAATATAAGATCAAAAGTCAATAAAATGAAAAAATGTAAGATATAACAAATAACCAATAGTTGGTACTTTTATAATAAAACTGATAATCTGCTAGCAAGAGTGGTCAAGAGAAAACAACGAGAAATTCAAATTACCAATATCAGAAATAAACAATCTCCCATAGATCATTTAGACTTTAAAAGGGTAGAAATAGATTGTTATGGAAAACATTACTTCAATTAATTTGACAGCTCAGATGATAGGTAAAATGTAGGAAAAGCACAACCTTCTAAAAATGACACAAAGATAAATTGAAACAGTCCTATATTCTTCCATGTAATGAGCCATACTTACTTGTAAATAACATGATAGTGTTTTAGAAAACACTAAAGCATCTACAGACATAACTTTGTGGGAATAAGAACTGAATTTAGCAAGCTTATGGAACTCAAGTGCCATATAAATAATTCAATTTCCTTTACATATACTAGCAAAAATAACAATTGGAATTTTGTTTCAAATTAAAAACCTATGATGCAACCTAAAAACATAAATACTTAGGAATAGATGAGGAAGATCCTTACTTAATAAAAATGACAAAACTCTCCAAAAATAAATATTTTAAATACCTAATAGATATATTGTATTCAGGAATTAGAAACCCAATATTGTTAAGATGTTGTTAGTGCAAGGTGATTTATACATCCAAGTCAACATGAATAAAATTCCATTACAATCTTTTTGAGATATAGACAATTGTTCTGTTTGCTGCTCTGCAAAGTGCCTTTTCCACTTCCCCATCAATGGATATCTTCTATTTCTGTGAAACCTCAAATCTGTGCTGGTTATGGGACCACTCGAATAGAACATGGTGCAAGTGAAACTGTGCCAATTCTGGCCATTAACTGGCCTGACACCTCTACTTTCAACCACTGGGTAGAAAGTAGATCTCTGAGCACAATGTAAAATGCCTGACTACACTTCTGGTTCTTCTGGTTCTTCATCTAAATGTATAGGAAGAGGGACTCAGTGGATCTCTTACAGTCATCTCTTCCAATATACTATAAATGTGAATTAAGTTATCCTGCATCCTACAAGTACCCAGCTATCAGTTGAATAAGACAATGACTTTAGACCTTATCACACAAAATAGAAGAAATACCCAGCCAAAAACTGCTTAAAATCCTGGCCCAGAAAATTTTGAAATAAAATAAAATGGTGGTGGTTTTAACTCAGAAAAACTGTGGAGCCTTGCACCATGCATGACGGGAGGACCAGAATAAAAAGTGGCACCTCAAAATGTGGTGATTCAATAACAACAATCTGAAGGGTATTGCATTGGCTATAGTGCCCAAAAATAGAAGCCTCCAGGATACTGTGAATAAAGGCTCAGAAGACAGAAGTAAATGTTCTGGAGCAAAGATAACAGGCTGAGTCACTATCCAGTGCAGGAAACGTTTAGTAATTCTGTCACCTCTAGTAAAGTAGAAAATGAAAAGTGGACCTAAGTGAATTTAGTCAAAATTTCCAACTAGAATATGGAAAGTTACCACTGATTCTTACAGCAGTGTATCTTACCATAAGACAAAGTTTTTTTTACGAAAAAAAACTTAAAAGATTAACTGTTACATTTTCAAACAGAATTTGCAAGAAACATAAGAGACCCAGCACTTGCTGTTTTCAAAGATAAAACTATTTTCCCTTTCCAGTCTCTGCAAAGTGCTAAGTACTCTAAAAGTAAGAGAGGTTATCAAAATACATGTCATTTAAAAGTTGTGGATGTTAAGACACTTTGAAAGACTTCAGAAAAATTTAATGGTGTGTCTCATAAGTATTTTAAAGTAGACAAACATAATTCCAAGATTCTTAAGGGTATTATCTGACTGCACAAAGAATTTCAGCCCAAGTCTGAGAAGGGCCAGTTTCAAAGATATCTGTGAATATGGTGCTCGTATATTCTTAAATCTTTAAGTAAATGATACTGAAGGAAGCACCATAGCCTTCCCTTTTGAATAGGAGCATCTATTTTAATTATGTATTCCTCCTTTTCTCCATTCTATGCTGGGCATGTCTAATAAATACCGTGACTCAATAGATGTGTAATAGAGAAAAACAATAATTTAAAACATGCACAATGGGACCTGCACCCAAGCAGCCCCATCCACTCTCAGTCTGGATATAGAGGTTAATATCTTGAACTTCAAAAAGATGCCATGATGGGATGACTTCTTAATTGAACTGGGAGCATCAATCCTTTCTTCCCCCTTTGAGATCCTTGAACTACTCTTATAAGTCTGAAAATTTCACTGGGAAGTCCTTGTCTACATACATCCTTATGTACATAAGAAGGAGCACTCTTATTCTAACTATAGTTCACTTTTACACAAGAGTTTTTCTATTGCATTTCTCATCTTTGAATTTCTCAACGTGTATATAAAAGGATTCAACATGGGTGTGATTACTGTATAAAACACAGTCATGAATTTATCAGTAGGAAAGGTTGAAACAGGTCTAACATATATGAAAACGCAGGGAACAAAAAACAGGACAACCATGGTAACATGGAAGCTGCAGGTAGACAGGACTTTACGCCTCCTTTCCTGACTGTAAGTTTTAAGGGAGTTTAGGATGACCCCATAGGAAATTATTAGAAGGGCAAAGATGACCATACCCATTGCTCCGCCATTGAAAACCACAGTGAGGCCTATAAAGTAGGTGTCACTGCATGACAGTTCCAATAATGGGTATATATCACAGTAAAAGTGGTCAGTGACATTGGGACCACAGAAAGGGAGACTGTACACAACAACAATTTGGAACGTAGAATGAAGAAAACCTCCAGTCACGACCGCCACCAACAGAAGGATGCACACCTGTCCTTTCATGATGTTCAAATAGTGCAGTGGCTTACTGATGGCCACATAGTGATCATAGGCCATCATCACCAGAAGGAAGACCTCAGCACCACCATACAAGTGGTCTATAAATAACTGGCCCATGCAAGCTGGGAAGGAAATAGTCTTTTTATCACAGAGTAAGTCTACAATCAATACGGAAGAAATGGTTGTGGAATACACAGCATCTATAAATGACAGGCAGGCAAGGAAGAAGTACATTGGGGAGCCCAAGGAAGGACTTGCAATAATAGTCAACACAGTGAGCAGGTTCCCCACCATTGTCACAATGTATGTGAGTAAAAACATGACAAATAATGCTTTTTGCACTCTAGGATCCTGAGAAAAGCCTAGAAGGTCATTTACTTTTTTTTTTTCAGGCTTGTATCAGAGGTGACAGCTCAGGAGAACAGGACCTGTAATGAAATAGTGAACAGGAATATTATTACATCCATTGTGTCACAGAGCATGTCTCCATTGTTGTATTCTGAATAGTGATTTACTCACAATAAATATTTAGTGAGTCTATATTGAGTTCCTCATCACAGAGCCAATCTTGCCTTGATATTCTATTTCTCCTGAAACATTTTAGTTTTAGCCATAGGTAAAGGCTTCTACCTCTAAGTTTAGTGAATATTTTATGCAAAAGAAGCAATAAAAGTCCCAACAGCCATTCATACACTACATAGCTTCTTATTTAAAACATTTGACTTGGCACAGAAGTCAGCTATGATAAATAGGCAACAGGTTCCTGGTCTCAAGAAACTTATTGTCCAGTGGTAGTAATAAACTCTAAATAAATAAACTGAAATAGATTTAGTCCTTTGTGTTTGTACTTGTCGTATCGTTACAATATGATCTGTGTAACACCAAGAATAACATCTTCTGAAATATCTCAGCACACTGGCTTTCTACTGTTGCACTTCATTCCTTCATGCCTCAAAGGATGTTCAGTCTTCTTTAATCTTTCATTAAATGTCAAAAAACTGGACTTTGAACTGTACAAACAATAATGATATTTATTACATTGTTCCTTGTAGCAATTACTTGGTCTCTGTCCAACTTAAAAGGAGCTGTGATTCTCTCCATTTTATCCTTACCTATACCCTGATTTTTACTACACTTTCATTCAATATCCAAATTTTCAGCAATTTATTTTGAACTCAAGTAAACTAACTCATGTCTACCAACAACTATCAAGTATGCAGTGAGTATTTTTTTCTGAATTCCTGGGATGAGCTAAGCAGTGAAAGAGGATAAAATAGACATGTAGAAATAGCAACAGAAAAGTGGGACAAGGTTTTATTTTTAACAATATTTAGATACCAAGAGTACTCAAAAATAAAATCTTAGTTACCAGATTCCAAAAAAAAAGGCATATTCTAGGAGAAATTCAAAGTTCAGTGTAAGAAGGCATGGATTTGAGTCATTTTCTGAAAACATTTGCAAGTCTGTCTCAGTTTGCTCACTGCAAAACAATGAAACTAAATTTGAGAAATTCAGAATCCTTTCTAGTCAACTATCTACAAAACGATTAGTGTACCTCTCTTTTATGGTATTCTGCTGACAATTTTTTTTCATTTTTTATAAATTTACAATTGAATAAAAATTTCCAAGTTCATGACTTTTACATGAAAAATGGTAGTCAGTGGGACATGGCATTTCATGGTTACAGTGTGTAAATAGTGAGTATAAATTTCTCACTCATTGTGTACCTATTTAAGATCTAATAAATCCTTGGAGAGAAAGTGTAGCATGTGGTGAATAATGTGGACACTGGAGCTGCATTGTTTCAGCTACAACCTCAGGTTCGCCATTTTTTATGAGACCTTGAGCCACTTACTAAAGATCTCTGTCCCTTATTTTCATCATTTTTGGAATGAAGTTCCCAATAGTCCTTACCTCTTAGGGTTGTTGTTTTATTAAGACAAAGCAAAGTGCCTAGAACACTGGCTGGCACCTGGTAAGTGATCAATAAATGGTAGCTATAATTAGTGTTCCTGAATGCTACATTGTGAATATATAATCAGTCCAAATAAGGCAAATCTTTGTCAACTTGAAAAGTTTTATAGACAAAAAAGAATAAGATACGTATAATTCAGGAAAAACTTTTGAGGGCACACAATAAAATTGTATGTCTTAGAAAATAATGATTTAATTATAAGAATAATACTTTTACCTGTGGTTGAATGTATCTTGACAACAAGCCAACAGAATTATAGTAAAAAAGTTGAAGCCACCATCAGAAAGAGCTCAGGAAGTGAAAAGAAGGCTAAAACCATACACAGAGAAATTATAGTTAAGAAATGAGTTTTCACGAGCAATAAGAAGATTAATAATATAGTTAACTGAGGCTGGTATTCTTTTAAAATCTTCTTCAGAAAGATTCCTTATAGTGAGGAAATACTGAAAGTGCAGCCTCCTGTGGGTCCCTGGGGTGACTCAGGAGGCTTTTGGAGGTAGCCTTAACAAACACAGACAATCCTTGTAAAAAAAAAAAAAATGAAAATTCTAAAGAAAAAAACACATTGTTTCTCAAAGTTTCTAGATCTTATGATTACGGACAAACTTAAATTAGAAAGAACAGTGGGACAAGCAGCGACACAAAGCCAGACTTCCTGGTTACTCATTACTTAGGAAAACTGCAGAATTATTAAACCTCAAATGTAAACAGTATTATTCCATTTACATAAATCTGGCAGTGGAAGAGGATGTGTGCAGAGAGAGTTTGAGTCGTCTCTTAAAGCCAGCAGTGATGAACATTCCACATGTCTCATTCACATTACCACTTCCAGCTGGTTCCAGAGTTCTGGCGTTGTTGAAGATATTGACTGATAGAGACACACCTGCTGAAGAACAAAAGGGAATGACGTAGTCTATAGACAATTCTGTTTTTTTTTACACCTTACTTGCTGCAAGGCTTAGTGCCTTTTCCCTCTTCCATCACCAAAACTAGAATTCAACAGGATAATTCTTTTGGCAATTAAAATGTTTACTTGTAAAAAATAGAGCATGTGATCTATCTCCTATAGTTTAATTAAAAATATACTTTAAAAACTAAAAGCATTACTAGGCCTTCAATGTAAACTACTAAGTTAACATTTTTCTAGAAAAACAGTGATTTAACATAGTTTTCTAAGAGCATGACATTTTCAAAATATAAAATTCCATAATGACAAAAAACCTCCATAACATTATCTTTCACAGTCACAGTTTCATAAATATATTTAAATGACAGGAGACTAGGAACTTTCCTCAGCATATTTATCTACTGTTAGGTGTGCTGGGATAATTTTTAGATTCATAAGTAAAAACCCATATTATACTTCCAGAACATAACAGACATTGGATCCTTTACCCTCTAAAACCCTTGATATGATCTACAACTTTAAACTCTCTAATCAAATATATCTGAAAGTAATTGTACACCTTTACTAATAAGTCATGTAAAATATAACATCCCATAAACTAAGTTATGATTAGAAATGCACTGGGCCATTATACATGTAATATGGAACAAGTTTTTCTTATTTGGCAAATGGAAAAAGAAAAAAAGTCTATACATTAAAACCAAATATGCATTCCATATTCTGAACAATTTTCATATTTGCTAGCTTAACCTTCTTAATTAGAATTCCTTCAACAAAATCCTATGGATTTAAGACATTAGCTACATTTCAACATATCACAGGAATTTTCAATGAATATCTCTGTCAGTGGTTTCCAATACTCACATCATGGTCCAGAAAAAGGAATGTCTGAGTGCTATTGTAGACATCTCATGCACCTATGTGTGATCATACAACACATGAATATAGATGGGTGATCAACGGATATAGAATTAGTTCCTAGTGGCTACAGTTTCCACAGTTCCACACGGGCTTCTCATTAACTCGGTTGTTAGAGAAGTATGGCACTATCCAAAGCAGATGACCAAAATATAAAGATGCTTAAACATAATTTAGAGAAGTAGCTGAACATTCTCACCTGCTGGAAAATTTCTTCATAGAAAAACAAAGACTCTATCTTTCCATGACTATGTAAAAATTGACCTATTTAGTGGAAATTAACCTGGACAAACCCCTTATTTGGTGACACAAGTAAACAAAAATATATACCAACACTAAAATATGTTATGTGAAAGTTTTATTGATAAAGGTGAAGAAACCATAAGCACGTTACTGTGACTGAGGATTTATAGCATTCATGTGCCCAGCTATTAAGGTTTATACCTAACAAGGAAAATGCTGAAATTTAACTTCATGGAGAAACCAATTACAGAGCTTTCTCACAGGAAGAAGTCGAACTCTTCAGTTTTTCAGTCATTCAAATAGTCTACTTCTTTCCTAATTAAAAACTTGTCTGTATGTCACCCACCTCATTCCAGTAAATTAAAACTTTCACAATTTTTTACAATAAATGGAGGATATGACATAAAACATCACAATGAGAGGACTCAATATGAGCTGAAAACATACTCTACCTTGGGCAGAAATTTAATTCTTCAGATATCTCTTGTGTTATTCTATCAGGAAAATACTCCATTTATGGGTGTAGACACAGCCTATAATTTTACATCATCACAATTTTAAATAAAAAAGACAGGTCATTATAGATGAGTTAATTTAAACATTTGGAATGAATTGAAATGAAGGAATCTCCTCTCTGAACACATATTTTTCCTTAGAGAACCCCTAGAGGAAGAAGACTTGGGTTTTGCCAAAGAACAGTAGGTAAACGCCAAGTAAAGTGAAAAGCCTATAATATGAAAAATATATGCTAAAATAAATTAAACAATAAATTATAAGTTTTACATTATGAATTACTGGGGAAATACATGTAATATTTAAGCCAGAATGAAGGGGAAACCAGCCCCTGGTCCTATTCCCTAAGCATATTCCTAGCAAGGAGGGCCTTATTTTACCTGTTAGAAAGTCCATGCCCAAGAAGCCCTGAGGCTCAGAGGCAGAGAACCTAAGAATGGAAGCTGACATTCTGATTCTTGGAAAAACAGATCATCATAGTTCTGCCGTTTTAGGTTAGAATACAGGCTTTTGATCAAGACCTGAATGTACGTCAGAATCTATATTCATTTGTTGAATCTAATTTTATTCCAATATCAATTCAATAACTGTTTCTACAGTAAAGAAATTTTTATTTCCCAATAAGACAGGAGTGCTTGAGGGCTGCCTTTGTTATTTCCATGATTTGGCTTACAATTGGCTCCACTGAACACCTTCACCTAATCATATGCTTAGTTAAATATTGGATCTTCTGTGTCATAAGAGCCTTAGACAAAGATTCTCATAAATACCTACATGAACAGCTAAGGTCTTTATGATGTAATGGGTTTCACTAAAAGTTTGTCATTTTCAACTTGCCTAACAAATGGATTAAATTTATCCACCACAAATGTAATATGTATTATTGCTAAAATTTGAGGAGCATGTCTGTAAGTGTTCTGCTCTCTTACTGGTAAGTGGCAAAAGATGCACAAACATATCTTTAATTCTGAAAAGTATCAGATATGATCAAAGACACTGGCTTAAACTATGATTCCAAGATGGAGAACTAATGTAAAAATAAGCCATAATTATCTATGTCCCTTCTAGCTGAATTCAGATAACTACTATGCTTTCCAATTCTGTGAATGACACAAAGTGTTTGTTATAGAAGATGATGCCTACAACAGCAAAGAATCTGAATTTACTTGCTACAATAATAAAAAAAATTCATCAAAATATCAACTAATGTAGAAGTTGCCCAAAAAGCCATGGTTCATAGTAATTCTCTGCAATCCATATCTATTACCAAATTAGAAAGTTAAACATAGATACAATATATATATTTATATTTTAAAAAGGAGAAATGCATGTGTATTACTCTGTACTCACATTGCTAGATGGAAATACCCATGACTCATTAATTTATTCAAAAAAAAGAGTTTGAATTGGCTCACAGCTCCGCAGGATTGGGAAGGCCTCAGTTAACTTACAATCATGCCTCTTCACAAGGTGGGAGGAGAGAGAATAAGTGCCAGCAGGGAAAATGCCAGACCCTTATGAAACCATCAGATATCAAGAGAATTCACTCACAATCATCAGAACAGCATGGGGAAAACAACACCCATGACTCAATTACATTCCACTTGGTCCCTTCCATGACACATGCAAAGTGGGGATTACAATTCAAGATGCGATTTACACAGGGACATAGCCACACCATATCAGCATATTATGCAGTCTCAGCTATTTTTAAGACTGAGGTGGGAGAATCCATTGAGCTCAGGAGTTTGAGTCCAGCTTGGGCAACATAGCAAGACCCTGTCTCAAAAAAGAAAAATAAAGCTATAGATCAGAACCCCACATTTACAGTCTCTTTTCTCTGAAAGTGGAATAATTCTAAAAGCCATAAATGAAAGCCTGAAAAGCTGTGTGAAACTTTCTGTAGATGCTTTACCCTAAGGGACAACATGTAAAATTGAAGGGATACCAAGGAAAAGAGTATTTTGTGAACGACAAGGCTTTCAATTGAGACCACAGGAGGATTTACTCTTGGAGTACGAAGGCACAGACAATGGGGCAGTCCTCAAAGTAACTGAAGTCCAGCTGGCATCATCTAATTTCTTGATGGAATTAAGACTATCTGGGATTTTTTAAATTCTCCAATCCCAATTCTTGAGTAGAAACAAAGGAAATTATCTCTTAAAGAAAAAAAATCAAATTGCCACTTTTCGTATAAAAAAATGGGCACTCAAAATAGGTAAGGGAGAGCTGGTTGCTTCCAAGATGGCCGAATAGGAACAGTTCCGGTCTGCAGGTCCCAGCAAGATTGATGCTGAAGACGGGTGATTTATGCATTTCCAACTGAGATATGTGGTTCATCTTATTGGGACTGGTTGGACAGTGGGTGCAGCCCAAAAAGGGCAAGACAAAGCAGGATGGGGCACTGCCTCACCGGGGAAGTGCAAGAGGTCAGGGGATTTCCCTTTCCTAGCCAAGGGAAGCCGTGACAGATTCTGCCTGGAAAATGGTACACTCTTGCACAAATACTGCACTTTTCTCACAGTCTTAGCAACCAGGAGATTCTCTCCTATGCCTGACTCAGTGGATCCCATACCCACAGAGCCTTGCTCACTGCTAGTGCAGCAGTCTGAGATCAACCTGAGAGGCTGAAGCCTGGCATGGGGAGAGTTTTCAGCCATTACTGAGGCTTGAGTAGGTAAACAAAGAAGCCAGGAAGCTCGAAATTGGCAGAGCCCACTGCAGCTCAGCAAGGCCTCCTGCCTCTATAGACTCCACCACTGTGGGCAGGGCATATCTGAACAAAAAGCAGAGACAACTTCCACAGACTTAAACATCACTGTCTGACAGCTCTGAAGAGAGCAGTTGTCCACCCAGCATGGTGTTTGAGCTCTGAGAACAGACAGACTGCCTCCTCCAGTGAGTCCCTGACCCACTGTAGCCTGACAGGGAGACACCTCCCAATAAGGGATGACAGACACCTCAAACAGGCAGGTGTCCCTCTGGGATGAAGCTTCCAGAGGAAGGATCAGGCAGCAATATTTGCTGTTCTGCAGCCTCTGCTAGTGATACCCAGACAAACAGGGTCAGGAGTGGACCTCCAGGAAACTCCAACAGACTTGCAGCTGAGGAACCTGACTGTTAGAAGGAAAACTAACAAGCAGAAGGGCAACAAAAGGGACATCTACACCAAAACCCCATACATAGGTCACCAACATCAAAGACCAAAGGTAGATAAAATCAGGAAGATGGGGAGAAACCAGAGCAGAAAAGCTGAAAATTGCAAAAACTAGAGCACCTCTTCTCCTCCAAAGGATCACAGCCCCTTGCCAGCAATGGAACAAAACTGGGCAGAGAATGACTTCGATGAGTTGATAGAAGTAAGCTTTAGAAGGTCAGTAATAACAAACTTCTCTGAGCTAAAGGAGCATGTTCTAACCCATTGCAAGAAAGTTAAAAACCTTGAAAAAAGATTAGATGAATGGCCAACTAGAATAAGCAGTGTAGAGCAGACGATAAATGACCTGATGGAGCTGAAAACCACAGCACGAGAACTTCATGACGAATACACAAACTTCAATAATTGATTCAATCAAATGGAAGAAAGGATATCAGTGATTGAAGATCAAATTAATGAAATGAAGCAAGAAGACAAGATTAGAGAAAAAAGAGTAAAAAGAAATGAATAAAGCCTCCAAGAAGTATGGGACTATGTGAAAAGACCAATCTAGGTTTGATTGGTGTTCCTGAAAATGACGGGGAGAATGGAATCAAGTTGGAAAACACCCTTCAGCACATTATCCAGGAGAACTTCCCTAACCTAGCAAGGGAGGCCAACATTCAAATTCAGGAAATACAGAGAACACCACAAAGATACTCCTTGAGAAGAGCAAACCCAAGACACAAATATCAGATTCACCAAGGTTGAAATGATGGAAAAAAATGTTAAGGGCAGTCAGAGAGAAAGGTCGGGTTACCCACAAAGGGAAGCCCATCAGACCAACAGGTGATCTCTTGGCAGAAACTCTACAAGCCAGAAGAGAGTTGGGGCCAATATTCAACATTCTTAAAGAAAAGATTTTTCAACCCAGAATTTCATATCCAGGAAACTAAGCTTCATAAGTGAAGGAGAAATAAAATCCTTTACAGACAAGCTAATGATGAGAGATTTTATCACCACCAGGCCTGCCTTATGAGAGCTCCTGAAGGAAGCAGTAAATGTGGAAAGGAATAACCAGTATCAGCCATTGCAAAAACATGCCAAATTATAAAGACCATCAATGCTATGAAGAAACTACATGAATTAATGAGCAAAATAATCAGCTAACATCATAATGACAAAATCAAATTCACACATAACAATATTAACCTTAAATGTAAATGGGCTAAATGCCCCAATTAAAAGACACAGACTGGCAAATTGGATAAAGAGTCAAGACCCATCAGTATGCTGTATTCAGGAGACCCCGTGCACATGCAGAGACACACATAGGCTCAAAATAAAGGGATGGATGAATATCTACCAAGCAAATGGAAAGCAAAAAAAAAAGCAAGGGTTGCAATCCTAGTCTCTGATGAAACAGACTTTAAACCAACAAAGATCAAAAGAGACAAAGAAGGCCATTACATAATGGTAAAGGGATCAATGCAGCAAGAAGAGCTAACTATCCTAACTATACATGCATGCAGTACAGTAGCACCCAGATTCATAAAAAGAGCTCTTAGAGACCTACAAAGAGACCTAGACTCCCACACAATAATAATGGGAGACTTTAACACCCCATTGTAAATATTAGACTGAACAATGAGACAGAAGGTTAACAAGGATATCCAGGACTTGAACTCAGCTCTGGACCAAACCTACCTAATAGACATTTACAGAACTCTCCACCCCAAACCAACAGAATATACATTCTTCTCAGCACCAAATCACACTTATTCTAAAATTGACCACATAATTGGAAGTAAAACACTCCTCAGCACATGTAAAAGAAAAGAAATCACAACAAACACTGTCTCAGACCACGGTGCAATCAACTTAGAACTCAGGATTAAAAAACTCACTTTAAACCATACAACTACATGGAAACTGAACAACCTGCTCCTGAATGACTACTGGGTAAATAATGAAATGAAGGCAGAGATAAAGATGTTCTTTGAAATCAACGTGAACAAAGACACAATGTACCAGAATCTCTGGGCACAGTTAATGCAGTATGTAGAGAGAAATTTATATCACTAAATGCCCACAAGAGAAAGCAGGAAAGATCTAAAATTGACACTCTTACATCACAATTAAAAGAACTAGAGAAGCAAGAGGAAACAAACTCAAAAGCTAGCAAAAGGCAAGAAATAACAAAGATCAGAGCAAAAATGAAGGAGATAGAGACACAAAAAAAACTTCAAAAAATCAATGAATCCAGGAGCTGTTTTTTTGAAAAGATCAACAAAATTGATAGACCACTAGTCAGACTAATAAGGAAGAGAGAAGAATCAAATAGACGAAATAAGAAATGATAAAGGGGCTATCACCACTGATCCCACAGAAATACAAACTGCCATCAGAGAATACTCGAAACACCTCTATGAAAATAAACTAGAAAATCTGGAAGAAATGGATAAATTCCTGGACACATACATCCTCCAAAGTCTAAACCAGGAAGAAGTTGAATTTCTGAACAGATCAACAACAGGTACTGAAATGGAGGCAATAATTAATAGCATACCAACTGAAAAGAGTCCAGGACAAGTCAGATTCACAGACAAATTTCACCAGAGATTAAAAAAAGGAGTTGGTACCATTTTTTCTGAAACTATTCCAATCAATAGTAAAAGAGGGAATCATCCCTAACTCATTTTATGAGGCCAGCATCATCCACAGAGACACAACAAAAAAAAAGAGAATTTTAGGCCAATATCCCTGGTGAACATTGATGTGATAATAATCAATAAAATACTAGCAAACCAAATCCAGCAGCACATGAAAAAGCTTATCCACCACGATCAAGTCAGCTTCATCCCTGTGATGCAAGACTGGTTCAACATACGCAAATCAATAAACATAATCCATCACATAAAGAGAATGAATGACAAAAACCACATGATTATCTCAATAGGTGCAGAAAAGGCCTTTGACAATATTCAACAGAATTCATGCTAAAAACTCTCATAAACTAGGTATTGATGGAATGCATCTCAAAATAATAAGAGCTATATATGACAAACCCACAGCCAATGTCATACTGAATGGGCAAAAACTGGAAGCATTCCCTTTGAAAACGGGCATAAGACAAGGATGCCCTCTCTCACCACTCCTATTCAACATATTGTTGGAAGTTCTGGCTAGGGTAATCAGGCAAGAGACAGAAATAAACGGTATTCAATTAGGAAAAGACGAAGTCAAATTGTCTCTGTTTACAGATAACATGATTGTACATTTATTTATTTTCTGATAGTACTCCATAAAATTTATTTTTGGTGAGACGAGTATATTACTTTCTCTTGGTGTGCTCTGCCAAATCTCTTTTCCAAATCCTTTATATTTCATTTTCTTTTTTTTCTGAGGATATTGTAAGTATTATTTATTTTTATTTTTTAGTGTACTTTAAGTTTTAGGGTACATGTGTACAACGTGCAGGTTTGTTACATATGTATACCTGTGCCATGTTTGTGTGCGGCACCCATTAACTCATAATTTAACATTAGGTATATCTCCAAATGCTATCCCTCCCCCCTCCCCCCACCCCACAACAGGCCCCAGTGTGTGATGTTCCACTACCTGTGTCCATGTGTTCTTATTGTTCAATTCCCACCTATGAGTGAGAACATGCGGTGTTTGGTTTTTTGTCCTTGTGATAGTTTGCTGAGAATGATGGTTTCCAGCTTCATCCATGTCCCTACAAAGGACATGAACTCATCATTTTTTATGGCTGCATAGTATTCCATGGTGTATATGTGCCACATTTTCTTGATCCAGTCTATCGTTGTTGGACATCTGGCTTGGTTCTAAGTCTTTGCTCTTGTGAATAGTGCCGCAATAATCATACATGTGCATGTGTCTTTATAGCAGCATGATTTATAGTCCTTTGGGTATATACCCAGTAATAGGATGCCTGGGTCAAATGATGTTTCTAGTTCTAGATCCCTGAGGAATTGCCACACTGACTTCCACAAAGGTTGAACTAGTTTACAGTCCCACCAACAGTGTAAAAGTGTTCCTATTTCTCCACATCCTCTCCAGAACTGTTGTTTCCTGACTTTTTAATGAAGGCCATTCTAACTGATGTGAGATGGTATCTCATTGAGGCTTTGATTTGCATTTCTCTGATGGCCAGTGATGATGAGCATTTTTTCATGTGTTTTTTGGCTGCATAGATGTCTTCTTTTGGAAGTGTCTGTTCATGTCCTTCACCTACTTTTTGATAGGGTTGTTTGTTTTTTTCTTGTAAATTTGTTTGAGTTCATTGTAGATTCTGGATATTAGCCCTTTGTCAGATGAGTAGGTTGCAAAAATTTTCTCCCATTTTTTAGGTTGCCTGTTCACTCTGATGGTAGTTTCTTTTGCAGTGCAGAAGTTCTTTAGTTTAATTAGATCCCATTTGTCAATTTTGGCTTCTGTTGCCATTGCTTTTGGTGTTTTAGACATGAAGTCCTTTCCCATGCCTATGTCCTGAATGGTACTGCCTAGGTTTTCTGCTAGGGTTTTTATGGTTTTAGGTCTAACATATAAATCTTTAATCCATCTTGAATTAATTTTTGCATAAGGTGTAAGGAAGGGATCCAGTTTCAGCTTTCTCCATATGGCTAGCCAGTTTTCCCAGCACCACTTATTAAATAGGGAATCCTTTCCCCATTTCTTGTTTTTGTCGGATTTGTCAAAGATCAGATGGTTGTAGACATGTGGCATTATTTCTGAGGGCTCTCTTATGTTCCATTGGTCTTTATCTCTGTTTTGGTACCAGTACCATGCTGTTTTGGTTACTGTAGCCTTGTAGTATAGTTTGAAGTCAGGTAGCATGATGCCTCCAGCTTCGTTCTTTTGGCTTCACATTGACTTGGCAATGTGGGCTCTTTTTTTGGTTCCATATGAACTTTAAAGTAGTTTTTTCCAATTCTGTGAAGAAAGTCATTGGTAGCTTGACGGGAATGTCATTGAATCTATAAATGTCCTTGGGCAGTATGGCCATTTTCACAATATTGATTCTTCCTATCCATGAGCATGGAATGTTCTTCCATTTGTTTGTATCCTCTTTTATTTCATTGAGCAGTGGTTTGCTGTTCTCCTTGAAGCAGTCCTTCACATTCCTTGTAAGTTGGATTCCTAGATGTTTTATTCTCTTTGAGGCAATTGTGAATGTGAGTTCACTCATGATTTGGCTCTCTGTTTGTCTGTTATTTGTGTATAAGAATGCTTGTGATTTCTGCACATTGATTTTGTATCCTGAGACTTTGCTAAAGTTGCCTATCAGCTTAAGGAGATTTTTGGGCTGAGATGATGGGGTTTTCTAGATATATAATCATGTCATCTGCAAACAGGGACAATTTGACTTCCTCTTTTCCTAATAGAATGCCCTTTATTTTCTTCTCCTGCCTGATTGCCCTGGCCAGAACTTCCAACACTATGTTGAATAGGAGTGGTGAGAGAGGGCATCCCTGTCTTGTGCCCATTTTCAAAGGGAATGCTTCCAGTTTTTCTCCATTCAGTATGATATTGGCTGTGGGTTTGTCATAAATAGCTCTTATTATTTTGACATACATCCCATCAATACCTAATTTATTGAGAGCTTTTAGCATGAAGGTTGTTGAATTTTGTCAAAGGCCTTTTATGCATCGATTGAGGTAATCATGTTTTTTTTTATTGCTTCTATTTATATGCTGGATTACATTTATTGGTTTGTGTATGTTGAAACAGCCTTGCATCCCAGGGATGAAGCCCATTTGATCATGGTGGATAAGCTTTTTGATGTGCTGCTGGATTCGGTTTGCCAGTATTTTATTGAGGATATTTGCATCGATGTTCATCAAATATATTGGTCTAAAATTCTCTTTTTTGGTTGTGTCTCTGCCAGGCTTTGGTATCAGGATGATGTTGGCCTCATAAAATGAATTAGGGAGGGTTCCCTCTTTTTCTATTTATTGGAATAGTTTCAGAAGGAGTGATACCAGCTCCTCCTTGTACCTCTGGTAGAATTCGGCTGTGAATCCATATGGTACTGGACTTTTTTTGGTTGGTAAGCTATTAATTATTGCCTCAATTTCAGAGCCTGTTTTTGGTCTATTCAGAGATTCAACTTCTTCCTGGTTTAGTCTTGGGAGGGTGTATTTGTCAAGGAATTTATCCATTTATTCTAGACTTTCTAGTTTATTTGCATAGAGGTGTTTATAGTATTCTCTGATGGTGGTTTGTATTTCTGTGGGATCTGTGGTGATATCCCCTTTATCATTTTTTATTGCATCTATTTGATTCTTCTCTCTTTTCTTCTTTATTACTCTTGCTAGCAGTCTATTTTGTTGATCTTTTCAAAAAACAGATCCTGGATTCATTGATTTTTTGAAGAGTTTTTTTGTGTCTCTATTTCCTTCAGTTCTGCTCTGATCTTAGCTATTTCTTGCCTTCTGCTAGCTTTTGAATGTGTTTGCTCTTGCTTCTCTACTTCTTTTCATTGTGATGTTAGGGGGTCAGTTTTAGATCTTTCCTGCTTTCTCTTGTGGGAATTTAATGCTTTAAATTTCCCTCTACACACTGCTTTGAATGTGTCCTAGAGATTCTGGTATGTTTTGTCTTTGTTCTCATTGGTTTCAAAGAGCATCTTTATTTGTGCCTTCATTTCGTTGTGTACCCAGTAGTCATTCAGAATCAGATTGTTCAGTTTCCATGTAGTTGAGTGATTTTGAGTGAGTTTCTTTTTTTTCTACCCTTTTTTAAATAATACTTTAAGTTTTAGGGTACATGTGTACAAATGAAGGTTAGTCACATATGTATACATGTACCATGTTGGCGTGCTGCACCCATTAACTCGTCATTTAACATTAGATATGTCTCCTAATGCTCTCCCTTACCCTCCCCCAAACCCCACAACAGGCCCTGGTGTGTGATGTTCCCCTTTCTGTGTCCAAAGGTTCTCATTGTTCAATTCCCACCTATGAGTGAGAACATGCGGTGCTTGGTTTTTTGTCCTTGCGATAGTTTTCTGAGAATGATGGTTTCCAGCTTCATCCATGTCCCAACAAAGGACATGAATTCATCATTTTTTATGGCTGCATAGTATTCCATGGTGTATATGTGCCACATTTTCTTAATCCAGTCTATCATTGTTGGACATTTGGGTTGGTTCCAAGTCTTTGCTATTGTGAATAGTGCTGCAATAAACATATGTGTGCATTTGTCTTAATAGCAGCATGATTTATAATCCTTTGGGTATATACCCAGTAATGGGATGGCTGGGTCAAATGGTATTTCTAGTTCTAGAGCTCTGAGGAATCACCACACTGACTTCCACAATGGTTGAACTAGTTTACAGTCCCACCAATAGTGTAAAAGTGTTTCCATTTCTCCACATCCTCTCCAGCACCTGTTGTTTCCTGACTTTTTAATGATCGCCACTCTTACTGGTGTGAGATGGTATCTCATTGTGGTTTTGATTTGCATTTCTCTGATGGCCAGTGATGATGAGCATTTTTTCATGTGTCTTTTGGCTGCATAAATGTCTTCTTTTGAGGAGTGTCTGTTCCTATCCTTCACCCACTTCTTGATGTGGTTGTTTTTTTCTTGTAAATTTGTTTGTGTTCATTGTAGATTCTGGATATTAGCCCTTTGTC
This sequence comes from Nomascus leucogenys, assembly GCF_006542625.1. Lineage (NCBI taxonomy): Eukaryota > Metazoa > Chordata > Mammalia > Primates > Hylobatidae > Nomascus > Nomascus leucogenys. The sequence goes on from NW_022097990.1 coordinate 91,805, forward strand.
AGATGAGTAGATTGCAAAAATTTTCTCCCATTCTCTAGGTTGCCTGTTCACTCTGATAGTAGTTTATTTTGCTGTGCAGAAGCTCTTTAGTTTAATTAGATCCCATTTGTCAATTTTAGCTTTGATTGCTATTGCTTTTGGTGTTTTAGACATGAAGTCCTTGTCCATCCCTATGTCCTGAATGGTATTGCCTAGGTTTTCTTCTAGGGTTTTTATGGTTTCAGGTCTAACATGTAAGTCTTTAATCCATCTTAAATTAGTTTTTGTATAAGGTGTAAGGAAGGGATCCAGTTTCAGCTTTCTACATATGGCTAGCCAGTTTTCACAGCACCATTTATTAAATAGGGAATCTTTTCCCCATTTCTTGCTTTTGTCAGGTCTGTAAAAGATCAGTTGGTTGTAGATATGCAGCATTATTTCTGAGGGCTCTGTTCTGTTCTATTGGTCTATATCTGTGTTTTGGTACCAGTACCATGCTGTTTTGGTTACTGTAGCCTCATAGTATAGTTTGAAGTCAGGTAGCATGATGTCTCCAGCTTTGTTCTTTTGGCTTAGGATTCATTTGGCAATGCGGGCTCCTTTTTGGTTCCATATAAACTTTAAGGTGGCTTTTTCCAATTCTGTGAAGAAAGTCATTGGTAGCTTGATAGGGATGGCCTTGAACCTTTAAATTACCTTAGGCAGTATGGCCATTTTCACGATATTGATTCTTCCTACCCATGAGCATGGAATGATCTTCCATTTGTTTGTATCCTCTTTTATTTCATTGAGCAGTGATTTGTAGTTCTCCTTGAAGAGGTCCTTCATGTCCCTTGTAAGTTGGATTCCTAGGTATTTTATTCTCTTTGAAGCAATTGTGTATGTGAGTTCACTCATGATTTGGCTCTCCGTTTGTCTGTTATTGGTGTATAAGAATGCTTGTGATTTTTGCACTTTGATTTTGTATCCTGAGACTTTGCTGAAGTTGCCTATCAGCTTAAGGAGATTTTGGGCTGAGACAATGGGGTTTTCTAGATATACAATCATGTCATCTGCAAACAGGGACAATTTGACCTCCTCTTTTCCTAATTGAATACCCTTTATTTCCTTCTCCTGCCTGATTGCCCTGGTCAGAACTTCCAACACTATGTTGAATAGGAGTGGTGAGAGAGGGCATCCCTGTCTTGTGCCAGATTTCAAAGGGAATGCTTCCAGTTTTTGCCCATTCAGTCTGATATTGGCTATGGGTTTTTCATAGATAGCTCTTATTATTTTGAGATACGTCCCATTAATACCTTATTTATTGAGAGTTTTTAGCATGAAGTTTCTGCATCTATTGAGATAATCATGTGGTTTTTGTCACTGGTTCTGTTTATATGCTGGATTACGTTTATTGGTTTGTGTATGTTGAACCAGCCTTGCATCCCAGGGATGAAGCCCACTTGATCATAACTGGATAAGCTTTTTGATGTGGTGCTGGATTCGATTTGCCAGTATTTTATTGAAGATTTTTGCATCGATGTTCATCAGGGATATTTGTCTAATATTCTCTTTTTTTGTTGTGTCTCTGCCAGGCTTTGGTATCAGGATGATGCTGGCCTCATAAAATGAGTTAAGGAGGATTCCCTCTTTTTCTGTTTATTGGAATAAATTCAGAAGGAATGATACCAGCTCCTCCTTGTACTTCTAGTAGAATTTGGCTGTAAATCCAACTGGCCCTGGACTTTTTTTGGTTGGTAAGATATTAATTGTTGCCTCAAATTCAGAGCCTATTATTGGTCTATTCAGAGATTCAACTTCTTCCTGGTTTAGTCTTGGGAGGGTGTATGTGTCGAGGAATTTATCCATTTCTTCTAGATTTTCGAGTTTATTTGCATATAAATGTGTCCTAGAGATTCTGGTATGTTGTGTCTTTGTTCTCATTGGTGTCAAAGAACATCTTTATTTCTGCCTTTATTTCATTATGTATTCAGTAGTCATTCAGGAGCAGGTTGTTCAGTTTCCATGTACTTGAATGGTTTTGAGGAGTTTCTTAATGCTGAGTTCTAGTTTGATTGCACTGTGGTCTGAGAGACAATTTGTTATAATTTCTATTCTTTTACATTTGCTGAGGAGTGCTTTACTTCCAACAATGTGGTCAGTTTTGGAATAAGTGTGATGTGGTGCTGGGAAGAATGTATATTCTGTTGATTTGGGGTGGAGAGTTCTGTAGATGTCTATTCAGTCCGCTTGGTGCAAAGCTGAGTTCTATTCCTGGATTTCCTTGTTAACTTTCTGTTTCGCGGATCTGTCTAATGTTGACAGTGGGGTGTTAAAATCTCCCGTCAATATTGTGTGGGAGTGTAAGTCTCTTTCTAGGTCTCTAAGGACTTGCTTTATGAATCTGGGTGCTCCTGTATTGGGTGCATATATATTTAGATAGTTAGCTCTTCTTGTTGAATTATCCTCTTACCATTATGTAATGGCCTTGTCTCTTTTGATCTTTCTTGGTTTAAAGTCTGTTTTATCAGAGACTAGGATTGCAACCCCTGCCTTTTTTTGTTTTCCATTTCCTTGGTAGATCTTCCTCTATCCCTTTATTTTGAGCCTATGTTTGTCTCTGTATGTTAGATGGGTTTCCTGAATACAGCACACTGATGGGTCTTGACTCTTTATCCAATTTGCCAGTCTGTGTCTTTTAATTGGAGCATTTAACCCATTTACATTTAAGGTTAATATTGTTATGTGTGAATTTGATCCTGTCATTATGACGTTAGCTGGTTATTTTGCTGATTAGTTGATGCAGTTTCTTCCTTTCCTTGATGGTCTTTACAATTTGGCATGTTTTTGCAGTGGCTGTTACTCGTTGTTCCTTTCCATGTTTATTGCTTCCTTCAGGACTTCTTGTAGGGCAGGCCTGGTGGTGACAAAATCTCTCAGCATTTGCTTGTCTGTAAAGGATTTTATTTCTCCTTCACTTATGAAGCTTAGTTTGGCTTGATAGGAAATTCTGGGTTGAAAATTCTCTTCTTTAAGAATGTTGAATATTGGCACCCACTCTCTTCTGGCTTGTGGAATTTCTGCCGAGAGATCCACTGTTAGTCTGATGGGCTTCCCTTTGTGGGTAACCTGACCTTTCTCTCTGGCTGCCCTTAACATTTTTTCCTTCATTTCAACTTTGGTGAGTCTGACAATTATGTGTCTTGGAGTTGCTCTTCTCGAGGTGTATCTTTGTGGTGTTCTCTGTATTTCCTGAATCTGAATGTTGGCCTGCCTTGCTAGATTGGGGACGTTCTCCAGGATAATATCCTGCAGAGTGTTTTCCAACTTGGTTCCATTCTCTCCATCACTTTCAGGTACACCAATCAGACGTAGATTTTGTCTTTTCATGTAGTCCCATATTTCTTGGAGGCTTTGTTCATTTCATTTCATTCTTTTTTCTCTAAACTTATCTTCTTGCTTAATTTCATTCATTTGATCTTCCATCAGTGATACCCTTTATTCCAGTTGATTGAATCAGCTACTGAGGCTTGTGCATGCATCACGTAATTCTTGTGCCTTGGTTTTCAGCTCCATCAGGTCCTTTAAGGACTTCTCTGCATTGGTTATTCTAGCTAGCCATTCATCTATTTTTTTTCTAGGTTTTTAACTTCTTTGACATTGGTTCGAACTTCCTCCTTTAGCTCAGAGTAGTTTGTTCATCTGAAGCTTTCTTCTCGGAACTTGTCAAAGTTGTTCTCCATCCAGCTTTGTTCCATTGCTGGTAAGGAGCTGCATTCCTTTGGAGGAGGTGAGGTGCTCTGATTTTTAGAGTTTCCAGCTTTTCTGCTCTGTTTTTTCCCCATCTTTGTGGTTTTATCTGCCTTTGGTCTTTGATGTTGGTGACGTACAGATAGGTTTTTCGTGTGGATGTCCTGTCTGTTTGTTGGTTTTCCTTCTAACAGTCAGGACCCTCAGCTGCAGGTCTGTTGGAGTTTATTGGAGTTCCACTCCAGACCCTGTTTTCCTGGGTATCAGTAGCAGAGGCTGGAGAACAGCAGATACTGGTGAGCAGCAAATGTTTCTGCCTGATCATTCCTCTGGAAGTTTTGTCTTAGAGGAGTACCCAGCCATGTGAGGTGTCAGTCTGTCCCTACTTGGGGGTGCCTCCCAGTTAGGCTACTCAGGGGTCAGGGACCCACTTGAGGAGGCAGTCTGTCTGTTCTCAGATCTCCAGCTGCATGCAGGGAGAACCACTACTCTTTTCAAAGCTGTCAAACAAGGACATTTAAGTCTTCAGAGGATTTTGCTGCCTTTTGTGTGGCTATTCCCTGCCCCCAGAGGTGGAGTCTACAGAGGCAGGCAGGCCTCCTTGAGCTGCAGTGGGCTCCACTCAGTTCGAGCTTCCCAGCCACTTTGTTTACCTACTCAAGCCTCGGCAACTGCTGGTGCCCCTTCCCCAGCCTTGCTGCACCTTGCAGTTTGATCTCAGACTGCTGTGTTAGCAATGAGTGAGGCTCCATGGGTATAGGACCCTCCAAGCCAGGTGCAGGATATAATCTCCTGGTGTGCCATTTGCCGTTTGCTAAGACCATTGGAAAAGCACAATATTATGGTGGGAGTGACCCGATTTTCCAGGTGCCATCTGTCAGCCCTTTCTTTGACTAGGGAAGGCAATTCACTGACCCCTTGCACTTCCTGGGTGAGGTGATGCCTTGCCCTGCTTTGACTAATGCTGGGTGCACTGCACCCACTCTCCTGCACCCACTTTCTGACACTCCCCAGTGAGATTAACCCAGTACCTCATTTGGAAATGCAGAAATCACCCGTCTTCTGCATTGCTCATGCTGGGAGCTGTAGACTGGAGCTCTTCCTATTTGGCCATCTTGGCTCCACACCCATAATGGCATTTTGATTGGCTGAGCCATGGTTTACTTTAGACTACAAAGTACCATCCCTATCTTTCAATGTGGCTGTTTCAGTGGTATTTGTTTCAATCCTATTTTTCAGCCAGTGGGTGAAGGACAGCACAGCAGTCATATAAAGGCTTTCATTAAGGGATTTCTGGCTTGGTGCAGTGTAATCCCAGCACTTTGGGAGGCCTAGGTAGGTGGATTGCTTGATCTTGGAAGTTTGAGACCAGACTGGGCAACATGGTGAAAACCTGTCTCTACAAAAAAAATGCAAAAATGAACCAGGCATGGTGGCATGTGCCTGCATTCCCTGCTACTCAGGAGGTTGAGGTGGGAGGGTAGCTTGAGTATGGGAGGCTGAGGCTGCAGTGAGCCATCATCATGCCACTGCACTCCAGCCTGGGCAACATAGCAAGACCCTGTCTCAAAAAAAGAGAGATTTTTAGAGACTCTGAGCACACACAGTGTCACTTTGGGGTCTAGGTGACCCCAAAGTGTGTGAGGCAGAGTCACTTAGAGAGCCAGTCTCCTCATCTTGACACAGTCTTTAGTGCAGGGCTGACCCTTTGAGAATTTGTAGTTGTGGAAGCATTAGGAGATAGCACCTCTGACAAATACCTTGACACTTCTGTACAAGGAACTCCTGCCTATAAGTGACAAAAAGAAAGCAACCTCATTTTTTAAAAAAGAGAAGATTTGCTTTGAAAAGGATATTTGTAGAATGGGAAGTCACCAAGCTTTTGACCACAAAATGAGAGCCCAAGGTTCCTGGTAATTAGAAATAAGACAAATGCACATTCAAACTACAGTGAGCTACTTCTTCATGACTACTGGACTAGGTGACAATTAGAGAGCTGGTGGGGCTGTGGGAGGCCACATGCTCTGTTGGTGGATGGGTGGACTGTTACAGCCATTGTGATGTTACTCATGCAAATTATATATATGCATACACATGCCTCAGCAATTCCTTGCCTGGTATCTATCTCAGGGTCTATAATGTTAGAAGTGGAGATGTCAGGATAGGCAGGGGTCATACAGTTTGGATACTTGTCCCTTCTGAATCTCCTGTTGAAATATGATCCTCAATGTTAGAGGCAGGGCCTGGTGGGAGGTGATTAGATCGTGTATAAGTTCATTCTCACACTGCCATAAAGATACTAGCCAAGACTGGGTAATTTATAAATAAAGGAGGTTTAATTGGCTCACAGTTCAGCATGGCTGGGGAGGCCTCAGGAAATGTACAATCATGGCAGAAGGGGAAGCAGGCTCCTTCTTCACAAGGTGGCAGAAAAGAGTGTGAGCATAGGAGAAACTTGCCAAACACTTATAAAACCATCAGATCTCATGAAAACTCACTATCATGAGAAAAGCATGAGGAAAACCACTCCCATGATCTTATCACCTCCCACCAGGTCTCTTCCCTTAACACCTGGGGATTACAATTCAAGATGAGATTTGGGTAGGGACACAAAGCCTAACCATATCAGATCATGAGTGTGGATCCCTCATGAATGGCTTGGCACCATCCTTTGGTGATAAGTGAGTTCTCACTCAGTTAGTTGACGTGAGACCTGATTTTTTAACAGAATTTGGAAACTCCCTCTTCTCCCTCACTTGCTCTCTCTCTTGCCACATGTTATGCCAGCTCCCTCTATATCTTCTGCCATGTTTGGTAACTTCTTGATGCCTTGCCAGGAGCAGATGCTGGTGCCATGCTTCTTGTATGGCCTACAGAACAAAGAGACAAATAAACCTATTTTCTTTTTAAATTATCCAGCCCCAGGTATTTCTTTAAACAACACAATAACAGACTAACACAAGGGGTAATATTCAGCTGATAGGCATGATACAGCCACACAGGTTGTTGAAATAGTGAAACAGTGTCCTCATGTCATGTGGGTTGAAAACTAGCTGCTTCCCAGCCTACTAAATGCCTCTCCATCTTCCCTGCAAACCTACCCTAACCTTTCCTGCAATTTAAGATTAAATTCTGAATTTCAGGAGGCTCTGGGACCCAGATCCAGCCCAGCATTGAGGCAACCTCCTCATTAGGTCATGCCTATGTTGTTCAAGGGTTAAATATTTTCTACATTAACAGTGTGGAGGGGTCAGCCACAATAAATTTATACCATGGGTTACTAGGCAGTAGTTAGAAGCAATGGCTGTAGATACAAGCTTATATCTTAAAAAAAAACTAGTTGTTATGCAAGTGAATTTTTCTACATTAATGTCATTTACAGAAATTAAAAATTGCATGTACACAAAACTAAAATGTGCATTTTGTAAAAACACATTCAAAAGGTGAGACACACAAATGATACATTAAAATGATTGTTTAGGGAAGAAAAGAGAACTGGCGTGAGTTGTGGCAATTAAAGGCAATGAATGAATGAATGAATGAAAACAAGATAGGCCATGCACAGGTCCAGAGGACATATCATGAAGTAAGGAGTATGGCCAACTCAATCATCTTCCCCTGGAGTTCGAAGTGAGAAAGCATTAGCTAAAACATAACACCATGAGCCAGGCACTGTTGAAAGCACTTTGCGTATACTAACTCATTTGATCCTGACAACATTCCCAAGTCTGTCCAGGTCCTATTTGCCTTTGGATCCAATCCTGGCCATTTTCCTCTCTCTGCTGTATCCTAGCAGTGTTAACGTTGTTCCAGTGGCTTCTGGAGCAGCCAACATTGAACAACCAGAGCAGCAGAAGAAAAAGGTGTGAGAGTGGTCCTGCAGCTGGTTGGTAAGCCATCTAAAAGCATGCATTGGGGACTGTGTTAATTTCATAGTGCTGCCATCAGATATACCACCGATTTCGTGGCTTAAATCAATACAAATGTATTATTGAGAATTTGGTAGGTCAGAAAACTGAAATCGGTCTCACTGTGCTAAAATCAAGGTGTCAAGGAGACCATGTTCCTCTTTCTGGAGGCAGTAGGGCAGTGGTCCCCACCTGTTTTGGCACCAGGGACCAAATTCATGGAAGAAAATTTTTTCATGGACCACAAGCAGTTGGTGGGGGTGGTAGTTTCTGGATGATTCAAGCACATTACATTATTGTGCACTTTATTTCTCTTATTCTATTATTACATTTTATTTCTATTATTACATTGTAATATATACTGAAATAATTATGCAACTTATCATAATGTAGAATCAGTGGGACCCCTAAGCTTGTTTTCCTGCAACTAGATGGTCCCATCTGGGGTTGATGGGAGACAGTGACAGATCATCAGGCATTAGACCCTCATAAGGAGGGGGCAACCTTGATCCCTCTCATGTGCATTTCACAATAGGGTTCACGTTCCTGTGAGAATCTAATGCCACAGCTGATGTGATGGGAGGTGGAGCTCAGGCAGGGATGTGAGTGATGGGGAGCAGATGTAAATTCAGATGAAGTTTCTCTTGCTTGCCCTCCACTCACTTCCTGCTGCTTGGTCCAGTTCCTAACAGGCCACTGCCTGGGGGTGGAGGACCCCTGACCTAGGAGATCAGATATTTCCTTGCCCTTTTCAGCTTCTAGAGGCTGCTCATGTCACACTTCTCAGTTCATAGCCCCTTTCTCTGTTTTCAAATCCAGGAACATTGCATCTCTCTCACCATTCTCCCATAATCACAGCTCCCTCTCTGACTTTTTTTTTTTCAGATGGGGTCTTGCTCTATTGTGCAAGCTGGAGTGCAGTGAGGCCCAAAGCCTAATCCCCAGAATGTGTGACTATGTTATCTTACATGGACAAAATGATTTTGCAGATGTGATCAAGGTTAAGGACTTTGAGATGAGGGTATCATCTCAAATTATCCAGGTGGGATATTATCCATAGCTCACTGCAGCCTCAACCCCCTGTGCTCAAATGATCCTCCCTTTTCAGTCTCCCAAGTAGCTAGGAACTACAGGCATGCACCTTGATACCTGGCAAATTTTTAAATTTTTCTTTTGTAGAGACAGTCTTGCTATGTTGCCCAGGCTGCTTTCAATCTCTTAGGCTGAAGCGATCCTCCTGCTTCAGCTTCCCAAAGTTCTGGGATTACAAGCGTGAGTCACTGTGCCCAGCCTCTCTCTCTGACTCTGACCTCAGCTGGAAAAGTTTCTTTTAAGGATTCATGTGATTAGGTTGAGCCCGCCTGGATAATCTGAGATGATACCCTCATCTCAAAGTCCTTAACCCCTTTTGTCCATGTAAGATAACATATTCACACGTTCTGGGGATTAGGATTTGGGCATCTTTAGGGGACCATTATTCTGCCCTCCAAAGAGATGAACAGAAATATTTTGGGGTGAAATGATGCCAAAGGAGAAACCAGGGTAGAAAAGAAGGGAATATGCCACTGATGTTGGTGTCCATGTGATGTCTAATTCAAACATTGATGAAGTCTGCCAACATTTGGGCTGTACTTAGAATAGAGTCATTTGCAGAAGATCAAAAAAGATCTTCTTAACCGGGCATGGTGGCGGATGCCTGTAATCCCAGCTAGGGAGGTTGGAGTGAGCTGAGATCGCACCACTGCACTCCAACCTGGGCAACGGAGTATGACTCTGTCTCAGACACACACACACACACACACACACACACACACACACACACACACACACACACACAAATAACCCCTGCCACCAAAACCACTATATAAACATATATTGAGTCATGCACCACATAATGACACTTGGGTCAGTGATGAATTCTATGACAGTGCTCCCATGAGATTATAATAATGCATTTTTGCTGTTTCTTTCCTATGTTTAGATACAGAAACGTCATTGTGTTAAAGTTGTCTACAGAATTCAGTGCAGTCATATGCCAAATAGATTTGTAGCCAAGGAGCAATGGGCTCTACCATATGGCCTAGGTGTGTGGTCGGCCCTACAATCTAGCCTTATGTAAGCTCACTCTATGATGTTCACACAATGATGGAATTGCTGAACAAAGCATTTGTCAGAAAATATCTCTCTTTTTAAGTGATGAATGACTGCAGTGTGGTTAAAGCAAGACTCCAAAATAAATTCTTAACTTTGAATATTTTGTAATAAAATAAAAAGGTGAAAATAAACAAATTGAAGCATTCTACCTAAAATTTAAAAATAAAGAAAATAATTACAGTGTCTACTTAAACAACATGAAACCATGAAACCTAGCAATAAATGTATTTTAGAAGAGACTAATAGCATAAGTAAAATTCTAGCCATTTTAGTATAAAATATTATACTAAATATAAAATAAAATAATATTAGTAATATTAATTAGTAAATAAATAGTAATATTAAATAAAATAGTAAAATACCTGCGGCTGGGGGTGGTGGCTCACACCTGTAATCTCAGCACTTCAGGAGGCAGAGGTGGGTGGATCACTTGAAGTCAAGGGTTTGAGACCAGCCTGGCCAACGTGGTGAAATCTCTACTAACAATACAAAAGTTAGCCTGGCCTGGTGGTGCACACAAGTAGTCCCAGCTACTTGGGTGGCTGAGGCAGGAGAATTGCTTGAAATCAGGAGGCAGAGGTTGCAGTAAGCAGAGATCACACCACTGCACTCCAGCCTGGGCAACAGAGTGAGAATCTATCTTAAAAAAAAAAAAAGAAGAAAAACTAAAACACTAGCAAGATTCAAAACATGAGAGAAAAAAGGAGGTGTAACAATAGAAAATAATAATGCACTTTTAATGTATTATTATAAATGCAATTATGAGGTGTACATAATTATATTCTATTAGTAATGAAACATCTTAATAAGATGTCTTATTTTTACATAACATATATTAACAATGGCAAATTGATGTAAGATCAAATAAGAATTTGAAATTATACTAAGGAATGAAGCAAATGAGAAATATTTAATGTGGGTGTTTTCTGCTCCCTGTCTTTACAAAAAGACAGAAAGCTATAAGATTTATCCTATAAGGTAGATATAAGCTCCTGTTCCCAATACCCTGACCAAGATAATCAAAAGAATTTTAGAAAAATCTCACTTGTGAATACAAAACTATGTGATTAATAACAATGTCAGTAAGTAGAATTTAATGAGACATTAAAATAATAATATAAAGCACAAAGGATTTATCCAAAGTATAGAAGTGATCAATATTAAGAAAAACATTAATATATTACTATACCTTACATTACATCTGTGAAAAATGAGTCTATAAATCAATAAATGAGTAGATATTAAAGGGTATTTTATCAAGTCAATCCATTATTATTTTAAAGTCTTATAAAGACATAAAAGAATTAGAGACTACTTCTTTAATATTATCAAGAGTATATTCTAAGCTATTAATAATAATTGACATTATGCTCCAGGTTGAAATAAGGCCTCTAAAGATTTCTCTTCAAACAAATCACCTAACAAAAGTCCCTTTACTGCGTTTTAGTTAATTCACTTTTGAAAGTAATGAGAACCGGTTTTGTGTATCTTAGCTATCAAGGAGTTTAGAGACTCAACTTTCTTTTTTCTTTTTTTTTTTTATTATACTTTAGGTTTTAGGGTACATGTGCACAATGTGCAGGTTTGTTACATATGTATCCATGTGCCATGTTGATTTCCTGCACCCATTAACTCGTCATTTAGCATTAGGTATATCTCCTAATGCAGTCCCTCCCCCCTCCCCCAACCCCACAACAGTCCCTGGAGTGTGATGTTCCCCTTCCTGTGTCCATGAATTCTCATTGTTCAATTCCCACCTATGAGTAAGAACATGCGGTGTTTGGTTTTTTGTCCTTGCGATAGTTTGCTGAGACTGATGTTTTCCAGTTTCATCCATGTCCCTACAAAGGACATGAACTCATCCTTTTTTATGGCTGCATAGTATTCCATGGTGTATATGTGCCACATTTTCTTAATCCAGTCTATCATTGTTGGACATTTGGGTTGGTTCCAACTCTTTGCTATTGTGAATAGTGCCACAATAAACATACGTGTGCATGTGTCTTTATAGCAGCATGATTTATAGTCCTTTGGGTATATACCCAGTAATGGGATGGCTGGATCAAATGGTATTTCTAGTTCTAGATCCCTGAGGAATCACCACACTGACTTCCACAATGGTTGAACTAGTTTACAGTCCCACCAACAGTGTAAAAGTGTTCCTATTTCTCCACATCCTCTCCATCACCTGTTGTTTCCTGATTTTTTAATGATGGCCATTCTAACTGGTGTGAGATGGTATCTCACTGTGGTTTTGATTTGCATTTCTCTGATGGCCAGTGATGATGAGCATTTCTTCATGTGTTTTTTGGCTGCATAAATGTCTTCTTTTGAGAAGTGTCTGTTCATGTCCTTTGCCCACTTTTTGATGGGGTTGTTTGTTTTTTTCTTGTAAATTTGTTTGAGTTCATTGTAGATTCTGGATATTAGCCCTTTGTCAGATGAGTAGCTTGCAAAAATTTTCTCCCATTCTGTAGGTTGCCTGTTCACTCTGATGTTAGTTTCTTTTGCTGTGCAGAAGCTCTTTAGTTTAATTAGATCCCATTTGTCAATTTTGGCTTTTGTTGCCATTGCTTTTGGTGTTTTACACATGAAGTCCTTGCCCACGCCTATGTCCTGAATGGTATTGCCTAGGTTTTCTTGTAGGATTTTAATGGTTTTAGGTCTAACATTTAAGTCTTTAATCCATCTTGAATTAATTTTTGTATAAGATGTAAGGAAGGGATCCAGTTTCAGCTTTCTACATATGGCTAGCCAGTTTTCCCAGCACCATTTATTAAATTGGGAATCCTTTCCCCATTTCTTGTTTTTGTCAGGTTTGTCAAAGATCAGATAGTTGTAGATATGTGGCCTCAGTTCTGAGGGCTCTGTTCTGTTCCATTGATCTATGTCTCTGTTGTGGTAGCAGCACCATGCTGTGTTGGTTACTGTAGCCTTGTAGTACAGTTTGAAGTCAGGTAGCGTGATGCCTCCAGCTTTGTTCTTTTGGCTTAGGATTGACTTGGTGATGCGGGCTCTTTTTTGGTTCCATATGAACTTTAAAGTAGTTTTTTCCAATTCCGTGAAGAAAGTCATTGGTAGCTTGATGGAGATGGCATTGAATCTATAAATTACCTTGGGCAGTATGGCCATTTTCACGATATTGATTCTTCCAACCCATGAGCATGGAATGTTCTTCCATTTGTTTGTATCCTCTTTTATTTCATTGAGCAGTGGACATCTCCTTCAAGATGTCCTTCACATCCCTTGTAAGTTGGATTCCTAGGTATTTTATTCTCCTTGAAGCAATTGTGAATGTGAGTTCACTCATGATTTGGCTCTCTGTTTGTCTGTGATTGGTGTACAAGAATGCTTGTGGTTTTTGTACATTGATTTTGTATCCTGAGACTTTGCTGTAGTTGCTAATCAGCTTAAGGAGATTTTGGGCTGAGACAGTGGGGTATTCTAGATATACAATCATGTCATCTGCAAACAGGGACAATTTGACTTCCTCTTTTCCTAATTGAATACCCTTTATTTCCTTCTCCTGCCTGATTGCTCTGGCCAGAACTTCCAGCACTATGTTGAATAGGAGTGGTGAGAGAGGGCATCCTTGTCTTGTGCCAGTTTTCAGAGGGAATGCTTCCAGTTTTTGCCCATTCAGTATGATATTGGCTGTGGGTTTGTCATAGATAGCTCTTATGATTTTGAGATACGTCCCATCAATACCTAATTTATTGAGAGTTTTTAGCATGAAGGGTTGTTGAATTTTGTCAAAGGCCTTTTCTGCATCTATTGAGATAATCATGTGGTTTTTGTCTTTGGTTCTGTTTATATGCTGGATTACATTTATTGATTTGCATATGTTGAACCAGCCTTGCATCCCAGGGATGAAGCCCACTTGATTATGGTGGATAAGCTTTTTGATGTGCTGCTGGATTCGGTTTGCCAGTATTTTATTGAGGATTTTTGCATAATGTTCATCAAGGATATTGGTCTGAAATTCTCTTTTTTGGTTATGTCTCTGCCAGGCTTTGGTATCAGGACGATGCTGGCTTCATAAAATGTGTTAGGGAGGATTCCCTCTTTTTCTATCAATTGGAATAGTTTCAGAAAAAATGGTACCAGTTCCACCTTGTATCTGTGGTAGAATTCGGCTGTGAATCCATCAGGTCCGGGACTCTTTTTGGTTGGTAAGCTATTGATTATTGCCACAATTTCAGAACCTGTTATTGGTCTATTCAGAGATTCAACTTCTTCCTGATTTAGTCTTGGGAGGCTGTATTTGTCACGGAATTTATCCATTTCTCCTAGATTTTCTAGTTTATTTGCATAGAGGTGTTTGTAGTATTCTCTGATGGTAGATTGTATTTCTGTGGGATCAGTGGTGATATCCCCTTTTTCATTTTTTATTGCATCTATTTGATTCTTCTCTCTTTTCTTCTTTATTAGTCTTGCTAGTGGTCTATCAATTTTGTAGATCTTTTCAAAAAACCAGCTCCTGGATTCATTAATTTTTGAAGGGTTTTTTGTGTCTCTATTTCCTTCAGTTCTGCTCTGATTTTAGTTATTTCTAGCCTTCTGCTAGCTTTTGAATGTGTTTGCTCTTGCTTTTCTAGTTCTTTTAATTGTGATGTTAGGGTGTCAATTTTGGATCTTTCCTGCTTTCCCTTGTGGGCATTTAGTGCTATAAATTTCACTCTACACACTGCTTTGAACGTATCCCAGAGATTCTGGTATGTTGTGTCTTTGTTCTCGTTGGTTTCAAAGAACATCTTTATTTCTGCCTTCATTTCATTATGTACCCAATAGTCATTCAGGAGCAGATTGTTCAGTTTCCATGTAGTTGAGCGGTTTTGAGTGAGTTTCTTAATCCTGAGTTCTAGTTTGATTGCACTGTGGTCTGAGAGACAGTTTGTTATAATTTCTGTTCTTTTACATTTGCTGAGGAGAGCTTTACTTCCAACTATGTGGTCAATTTTGGAATAAGTGTAGTGTGGTGCTGAAAAAAATGTATATTCTGTTGATTTGGGGTAGAGAGTTCTGTAGATGTGTATTAGGTCCACTTTGTGTGGAGCTGAGTTCAATTCCTGGATATCCTTGTTAACTTTCTGTCTCGTTGATCTGTCTAATGTTGACAGTGGGGTGTTAAAATCTCCCATTATTATTGTGTGGGAGTTTAAGTCCCTTTGTAGGTCACTCAGGACTTGCTTTATGAATCTGGGCGCTCCTGTGTTGAGTGCATCTATATTTAGGATAGTTAGCTCTTCTTATTGAATTGATCCCTTTACCATTATGTAATGGCCTTCTTTGTCTCTTTTGATCTTTGTTGGTTTAAAGTCTATTTTTTCAGAGACTAGGATTGAAACCCCTGCCTTTTTTTGTTTTCCATTTGCTTGATAGATCTTCCTCCATCCCTTTATTTTGAGTCTATATGTGTCTCTGCACGTGAGATGGGTTTCCTGAATACAGCACACTGATGGGTCCTGACTCCTTATCCAGTTTGCCAGTCTGTGTCTTTTAATTGAAGCATTTAGCCCATTTACATTTAACGTTAAAATTGTTATGTGTGAATCTGATCCTGTCATTATGATGTTAGTTGGTTGTTTTGCTTTTAGTTGATGCAGTTTCTTCCTAGCCTCGATGGTCTTTACAATTTGTCATGTTTTTGCAGTGGCTGGTACCGGTTGTTCCTTTCTATGTTTAGTGCTTCCTTCAGGAGCTCTTTTAGGGCAGGCCTGGTGGTGACAAAATCACTCAGCGTTTGCTTGTCTGCAAAGTATTTTATTTCTCCTTCACTTATGAAGCTTAGTTTGGCTGGATATGAAATTCTGGGTTGAAAATTCTTTTCTTTAAAATGTTGAATATCGGCCCCCACTCTCTTCTGGCTTGTAGAGTTTCTGACGAGAGATCAGCTGTTAGTCTGATGGGCTTCCCTTTGTGGGTAACCCGACCTTTCTCTCTGGCTGCCCTTAATATTTTTTCCTTCATTTCAACTTTAGTGAATCTGACAATTATGTGTCTTGGAGTTGCTCTTCTCGAGGAGTATCTTTGTGGCGTTCTCTGTATTTCCTGGATCTGAATGTTGGCCTGCCTTGCTAGATTGGGGAAGTTCTCCCGGATAGTATCTTGCAGAGTGTTTTCCAACTTGGTTCCATTCTCCCCGTCATTTTCAGGTACACCAATCAGATGTAGGTTTGGTCTTTTCACATAGTCCCAAATTTCTTGGAGGCTTTGTTCATTTCTTTTTATTCTTTTATTTCTAAACTTCCCTTCTCGCTTCATTTCATTCATTTCATCTTCCATCAGCGATACCCTTTCTTCCAGTGGATCGCATCTGCTACTGAGGCTTCTGCAATCTTCGCGTAGTTCTCGAAACTTGGCTTTCAGCTCCATCAGCTCCTTTAAGCCCTTCTCTCCATCGGTTATTCTAGTTATCCATTCTTCTAATTTTATTTCAAAGTTTTTAACTTCTTTGCTATTGTTTTGAATTTTCTCCCGTAGCTCAGAGTAGTTTGATTGTCTGAAGCCTTCTTCTCTCAACTCATCAAAGTCATTCTCCATCCAGCTTTGTTCCATTGCTGGTGAGGAACTGCGTTCCTTTGGAGGAGGAGAGGTGCTCTGCTTTTTAGAGTTTCCAGTTTTTCTGCTCTGTTTTTTCCTCATCTTTGTGGTTTTATCTACTTTTGGTCTTTGATGATGGTGATGTACAGATGGGTTTTTGGTGTGTATGTTCTTTCTGTTTGTTAGTTTTCCTTCTACCAGACAGGATCCTCAGCTGCAGGTCTGTTGGAGTTTACTAGAGGTCCACTCCAGACCCTGTTTGGCTGGGTGTCAGCAGCGGTGGCTGCAGAACAGTGGATTTTCATGAGACCACAAATTTAGCTGTCTGATAGTTCCTATGGAAGTTTTGTCTCAGAGGAGTACCCGGCCGAGTGAGGTGTCAGTCTGTCCCTACTGGGTGGGTGCCTCCCAGTTAGGCTGCTCAGGGGTGAGGGACCCACTTTAGGAGGCAGTCTGTCCGTTATCAGATCTCCAGCTGCATGCTGGGAGAACCACTACTCTCTTCAAAGCTGTCAGTCAGACAGGGACATTTAAGTCTCTGGAGGTTCCTGCTGACTTTTTGTTTTTCTGTGCCCTGTCCCAGAGGTGGAGCCTACAGAGGCAGGCAGGCCTCCTTGAGCTGTGGTGGGCTCCACCCAGTTCGAGCTTCCTGGCTGCTTTGTTTACCTAAGCAAGCCTGGGCAATGGTGGGCGCCCCTCCCCCAGCCTCGCTGCTGCCTTGCAGCTTGATCTCAGACTGCTGTGCTAGCAATCAGCGAGACTCCGTGGGCATAGGACCCTCCGAGCCACGTGCGGGACACAATCTCCTAGTGTGCCGTTTTCCAGGCCCGTTGGAGAAGCACAGTATTAGGGTGGGACTGACCCGATATTCCAGGTGCCGTCTGTTACCCCTTTCTTTGACTAGGAAAGGGAACTCCCTGACCCCTTGTGCTTCCCTAGTGAGGCAATGCCTTGCCCTCCTTTGGCTCACTCACAGTGCACTTCACCGACTGTCCTGCACCCACTGGTTGGCACTCCCTAGTGAGATGAAACCGGTACCCCCAACAGAAATGCAGAAATCACCCATCTTCTGTGTCACTCAGGCTGGGAGCTGTAGACCGGAGCTGTTCCTATATGGCCATCTTGGCTCTACCCCCTTGGTAAAATATTTTGACAAGGGAAATGAAAAATGTTTAAGTAATTATGACAATGCTTTTGTTTTCTCATTTTAATATTAAGTTTGCTGTTTAAAAAGTGGGTCTGCATAAATGATTTAAGTGTGTGAAGTACATGCTTGGTATTGGTTATGAAAGAGTGTCTTTAAGCAATGTGAATTTGTTTGGAAGTCCAGAAGTTTTTTATGACATAACAATGGGCAGCCATGACCTGGTAACATAAATTAGGCATCCAGACTCTACCTACAGTGGTAGAGTAGTGAAGGAAATACTTCCTACATATAAAACTGGAAGATTGGAAGAGGAAATAGAGAGAGATTCTTTTATTCACTTATTACTATAAAATAGGTTGGTGCAAAAGTAATTGTGGTTTTGCCATTACTTTTAATGACGTGCAAGAAAATTCCATTTTCCTCAAATTAAAACAAGAAGTCAGATTTAATTATGACTTCCATTTTTACTATCATTCTATGACTCTTAACCTGCAGCAAGTCTTTCTTTCTAGCTCTCATAGCATTTGTTCACAGTCTAGTCTTTTTTCTTGTCAGTCTCACCACCTAACCTGTCAGCTTCTTTAGGTCAGGGACTTTCTTATTTCTCTTTGAGTGCTAAGAAGAAAAACACTGTTTTTAAACATGTTGGTGCTCTATACATGCTTTTTATAAATAACTTAAAAAATAAAGATAGCATAGATATAACAGAATTTAGAGTGGACTAGAAACTAGGTTACTTATAAGTTCAAGTATTTTACATAATTACATTTTATATGAATTTTTTCTTTAGGCCTTTCTTTCTTTACCGTAGTTCTACCAGTTATTCATATGCTACATACCTTGTAGAGTGTATAACTCATATCTTCTTTTTCTATTGAACTGAGGCATTTTTTTCTCCCTGAAGTGTGTTCATTGAATAGACAAACTAAATATCATCCCAACACTTTGGGAGGCCAAGGCAGGTGGATTACGAGGTCAGGAGATCGAGACCACGGTGAAATCCTGTCTCCGCTAAAAATACAAAAAATTAGCCAGGCGCGGTGGTGGGCGCCTGTAGTCCCAGCTACTCGGAGAGGCTGAGGCAGGAGAATGGCGTGAACCAGGGAGGCGGAGCTTGCAGTGAGCCAAGATTGCACCACTGCACTCCAGCCTGGGCGACAGAGCGAGACTCCATCTCAAAAAAAAAAAGGAAGAAAAACTAAATATCATATATTAATCAATAGATGTTATATGCAGGATGTTATTTCATAGTATAATATTTCATAGTGGGAGAGAGTTCGCTAAGCTATAATACACAATATTGCCAACTTAACCTTACATCAAATGAGCAAACAAGCATAGGCATCCAAAGGCTTTGGGTGGGTTTATATGCTCTGTGAAAAGAAATGCCCTCAAGATTAATGTTCTATGAATTTGGAACTTAGTTCGAGCTCCTACAGTGAAAGTAGATAATCAAAAATGTACTTTCGATTATAAGGTTCATTATGGTATATTCTGTATACAAGCAAGTACACATGGGTGCAACTGGGTAAGTTTTGACGTATGTGTGCACCTACGCAGCCACAAATCATTCCCCAAAGTTGCCTGG
The DNA here is from genome assembly GCF_006542625.1 of Nomascus leucogenys. Taxonomy (NCBI): domain Eukaryota; kingdom Metazoa; phylum Chordata; class Mammalia; order Primates; family Hylobatidae; genus Nomascus; species Nomascus leucogenys. Next base: position 110,853 of record NW_022097990.1, read on the forward strand.
TGTCCCTGGTTCGCTGGTGCACCTCTTGTCTTTCCCAGTCCCCCTCCCCAGGCAACCACTTATCCGTCTTCTGTCACTTTTGAATAGTTTTCATTTTCAATAGTTTTATATAAATAAAATCATATGTTATATATTCCTTTTTTTTAGTCTGGCTTCTTTCACTAAGAATAATTAATTTACAATTCACCCATGCTTTTTATGTATTATTTTTTCAAGATTCACTCATGCTTCCTTCACTCAGTATAATTATTTTGAGATTTATTCATGTTTTTCATATTTCATTGCTCATTTCTTCTTATTGCTAAGTTTTATTTTATTGTGTAGATATACCACAGTTTGTTCATCCTTTTACCTCTTTATGGACATTTGAGCTGTTTCCAGTTTTTGGCTATTACAAATAAAGCTGCTCTGAACTTCATATATAAGTCTTTGTTGGAAGTTTACTTTCTTTTCTCTTGAATAAAACATCTAGGATTTGGATGGCTGGATCATACAGTGCATGTTTTCTAAACAATTGATTTATTCATTATTTGTTGGTTTATCCATTAACGTCCTCCACCCATCCACCAACAACCACAATATTCGCCGTTCTAACAGGAGGATAGTGTTATCTCATTGTGGTTTTAATTTGCATTTTCCTCATGACTAATGATGTTGAGTGTGTTTTCATGTGCTTTTTCAGCATCTGTGTTAGTTTGCTTTGACTGGTGTCATAAACTATCACAAATTTGGTGGCTTTAAAACAGAAAGTTATTCTCTCACAGTTGTGGAGCCTAGCTGCCTAAAATCAGATTGCCTGAGTCAAAACCGAAGTGCTGGCAGGGCTGTGCTCCCTCCAGAGGCTGTAGGGGAGAATCCAATTCCTTGCTCTTCTCAGCATTCACTGCAACATTCCTTGTATTCCTTGGTTTGTGGACTCTGCCTCCATTGTCAAGGCCAGCGGTGAAGCACCAATTCTCTCTGACTCTGCTTTTCTCGCATGGCCTTCCTCTCTTCTTGGAGTCAAAGCATCCTGTGTCTGCCTCTTATAAAGAACATGTGATTGCATTTAGGCCCCATTTGGTTAATCCAGGATAATCTCCCGATCTCAAATTCTTTAATCACACCTGCAAAGTCCTTTTTAAATTTTTATTTTTCCAAATAGGGTAGCTTTCACAGGTTCCAGAGATAAAGATGTGGATAAATTTTGTGAAGCCATTTTTCAGCCTACCATGTCATTTATTATTTCTTCTTTGGTAAAGTATATGTTCAAATCTTTGGCTAATTTTTTTGTTTGTTTTGTTTTCATCAGGTTGTTCTCTTTTAATTCTGTTTTGAGAGTTTTATAGATTCTGGATATAAGTTCTTTATAGGATATGTACTTTGCAAATATATATTTGCACTCCCAGTTTGGCTTTTCCTGAATTATCCTAAAAGTGTTTTTTGAAGAGCAGATATTCTTAATTTTTTGAAAAAAAATTTATTTCAATAGCTTTTGGGGTAAAGTGTTTTTTTTGTTAAATGGCTGAATTAGAGAGTGGTGAATTCTGAGATTTTAGTGTACCTATTATATAATTAGTGTACATTGTACCTAATATGTAGGTTTTTATCCCTGGCCCCCTTTCTACCACCTCTCTCTGAGTCCCTAAAGTTCATTATCTCACTCCGTATGCCTTTTCATGCTCACAGCTTACCTCCAGCTTATGCACAAGAACATAGTTTTTGGTTTTCCACTCCAGTGTTACTTCACGTAGAAGAATGGCCTCTAGCTCCATCCAAGTGGCTGCAAAATACATTATTTCATTCTTTTTTATGGCTGAGTGGTAGTCCATGATGTATATATACCATATTTTTCTTTATCCACTCATTAGTCAATGGGCACTTAGGTTGGTTCCACATCTTTGCAAATGTGAATTGTGCTGCTATAAACATAGGTATGAAAGTATCTTTTTCATATAATGACTTCTTTTCCTTTGGGTTGATACCCAGTGGTGGGATTGATGTATTGAATGGTAGATCTACTTTTGGTTCTCTAAGGAATCTCTATACTGTTTTTCATAGAGGCTGTACACATTTACATTCCCACCAGCAGTGTATAGGCATTCGTTTTTCCCCATATCCACACCAACATCTCTTGTTTTTTTTTTTTTTTTTTTGACTTTTTATAATGGCCATTCCTGCAGGAGTGAGGTGGTATCTCATTGTGGTTGTAAGTTGCATTTCCCTGATGCTTAGTGATGTTAAGCATTTTTTTCATAAGCTTATTGGCCATTGGTATATCTTCTTTTGATAAATGTCTATTCATATCCTTTGCCCACTTTTTGAATTTGTTTTTTGTTTGATTATTTGTTTGAGTTCCTTGTAGATTCTGGACACTAGTCCTTTGTCAGATTCAGAGTCTGAAATTATTTTCTCCCATTCTGGTGGGTCTTCTGTTTACTCTGATTTTTATATCTTTTGCTGTGCAGAAGCTTTTAGTTTAATTAGGTCCTATTTATTTTTATTTTTGTTGCATTCGCTTTTGAGGTCTTATTCATAAATTCTTTGCCTAGGCAGATGCCTAGAAGAGTTTTTCCAATGGTGTCTTCTAGAATTTTTATGATTTTAGGTCTCATATTTAAGTATTTGATCCATTTGAGTTTATTTTTGTATAAGGAGACAGGGATCCAGTTTCATATTTCTATATGTGGCTTGCCAGTTTTCCCAGCACCATTTATTAAATAGGGTATTCATTCATGAATTTATGTTTCATAGGCTTTGTTGAAGATAAGTTGGCTGTACATGTTTGACTTTATTTCTGGGTTCTCTATTCTGTTCCAGTGGTTTATATGCCTACTTATTTTTACCAGCACCATGCTGTTTTGGTAACTATAGCCTCACAGTATAATTTGAAGTTGAGTAATGTGTTGCCTCCATATTTGTTCTTTCTGCTTCTGTTTGCTTTGGCTATTTGGGCCCTTTTTTGGCTCCATATGAATTTTAGGATTGTTTTCTCTAGTTCTGTGAAAATAATGTTGGCATTTTAAGGGGAATTGCATTGAATCTGTAGATTGTTTTGGGCAGGATGGTCATTGTCACAGTATTGATTCTTCCAATCCATGAGCATGGGATGTATTTCCATTTGTTTGTGTCATCTATGATTTCTTTCATCAGTGTTTTGTAGTTCTCTTTGCAGAGATCTTTCACCTCCTTGGTTAAGTCTATTCCTAGGTATTTTTTTTTCTTTTGAAGCTTTTATAAAAGGGATTGAGTTTTTTATTTGATTCTCAGCTTGGTCGATGTTGGTGTATAGCAGTACTACCGATGTGTGTAATTGATTTTGTAACCTAAGAGTTTACTGAATTTGTTTTTCAAATCTAGGAGTCTTTTGGAGGAGCCTTTAGGATTTTCTCGGTATATGATTATATCATCTGCAAACAGCAATAGTTTGACTTCCTCTTTTCCAATTTAGATGCTCTTTATTTATTTCTCTTGCCTAATTGCTCTGGCAAGGGCTTCCAAAACTATGCTGAATAGGAGTGGTGTAAGTGGGAATCCTTGTTTTGTTACTGTTCTCAGGGAGAATGGTTTCAAGTTTTCCCCATTCAGTATGATGTTGGTTGTGGGATTGTCATATATGGCTTTTATTATTTTGAGATAAGTTCTATGCCTCGTTTGTTGAGAGTTTTTATCATAAAGGGATGCTGAATTTTGCTGAATGATTTTTCTGCATCTATTTGTACTGCATCTATTGAAATGATCATGTGGGTTTTTTAAATTTTTATTTTTATTTTTTAATTTTTATTTTAATTTATTTTAGTTCTGTTTATGTGATGTATCTCATTTATTGACTTGCAGATGTTAAACCATCCCATCATTCCTGGGGTGAAACCCACTTGGTCATGATGCATAATCTTTTTGATGTGGTGTGGGATTCAGTTAGCTAGTATTTTGTTGTGAATTTCTGCATCTATGTTCATCAGGGATATTTATTTGTAATGTTCCTTTCTTGTTGTGTCCTTTCCTGATTTTGGTGTAGGAGAATACTGGCCTGATAGAATGATTTAGGGAGGATTCTGTCTTTCTCAGTTTTTTGGAATAGTTTCTGTAGGAATTCTACCAATTCTTATTTCAATGTCTGGTAGAATTCAGCTGTGAATCCATCTGGTCCTGGGCATTTGTTTTTGTTGGCAATTTTTAAATTACTGATTCAGTCTTGCTGCTTGTTTTTGGTCTGTTCAGGGTTTCTATTTTTTCCAGATTTAATCTAGGAAGGTTGTATGTTTCCAAGAATTTATCTATTTCCTCTAGGCTTTCTAGTTTGTGTGCATAAAGATGTTTGTAGTAGAAATACAAAAATGATCTTTTGTATTTCTGTAGTGTCAATTGTAATGTCTCCAGTTTCATTTCTAATTGAGCTTACTTGGATATTCTCTCCTTTTCTTGGTTAATCCAGCTAATGGTCTATCAATTTTGTTTATCTTTTCAAAGAACCTGTTTTATGTTGCATTGATCTTTTATATTGTTTGTGTTTGTTTGAATTTCATTTAGTTCTGCTCTGATCTTTGTTATTTCTATTCTTCTGCTAGCTTTGGGTTTAGTTTGTTCTTGTTTCTCTAGTTCCTTGAGGTATGACTTTAAGTGGTCAATTTGTGCTCTTTCAGACTTTTTGATGTAGGTATTTTATGACATAAACTTTCCTCTCAGTGCTGCTTTTTTGGTATCAGAGAAGTTTTGAATTATTATTGTGCTAATATTATCACTAAATTGAAAGAATTTTTATTTCCGTCTTGATTTCATTGTTAACCCAGAAGTCATTCAGGATCAGATTATTTAATTTCCATATATTTGTATAGTTTTGAGGGTTCCTTTTGGAGTTGATTTCTAGTTTTATTCCACTATGGTCTGAGAAGATACTTGATGTGATTTTGATTTTTTTAAATTTATTAAGACTTGTTTTGTGGCCTTTCATGTGGTCCATCTTAGAGAATGTTCCATGTGCTGATGAGAAAAGTATCTATTCTGTAGTTCTTGGGTAGAATGTTCTGTAAATATTTGTTAAGTCCATTTGTTCTAGAGTGTCATTTAAGTCCACTGTTTGTTGACTTTCTGTCTCAATGATCCGTCTACTGCTTCCAGTGGTATATGGAAGTCTCTCACTATTATTGTGTTGCTATCTCATTTATTAGATCTAATAATACTAGTTTTATGCATCTATGAGCTGCAGTGTTAGGTGTATATAAATTCAGGATTGTAGTATCTTCTTATTGGATTGATCCTTATATCATTTATATAATGACCTTTGTCTTTTTTCACTGTTGTTGTTTTGAAGTTGTTTTGTCTAAGAATAGCTACTCTTGCTTGCTTTTGGTTTCCATTTGTGTGGAATATTTTTTCCACCCTTTACCTTGTGTTTTTGTTTGTTTGTTTGTTTGTTTGTTTTGAGATGGAATCTCGCTCTGTTGCCCAGGCTAGAATGCAGTGGTGCAATGTCGGCTTACTGCAAGCTCAGCCTCCTGGCTTCATGCCATTCTCCCTCCTCAGCCTCCCGAGTGGCTGGGACTGCAGGCACCCACCACCATGCCAAGCTAATTTTGTTTTTGTGTTTTTTTTTTTGAGACGGAGTTTCACTCTTGTTGCCCAGGCTGGAGTGCAATGGCATGATCTTTGCTCACTGCAACCTCCGTCTGCCGGGTTCAAGCGGTTGTCCTGCCTCAGCCTCCCAAGTAGCTGGAATTACAGGCATGTGCCACCATTGCCAGCTGATTTTGTATTTTTAGTAAAGACAGAGTTTATCCATGTTGGTCAGGTTGGTCTCGAACTCCCGACCTCAGGTGATCCACCTGCGGTCCCCCAAAGGGCTGGGATTACAGGCATGAGCCCACCGCGCCCGGCTTGTTTTTGTATTTTTAGTAGAGATAGGGTTTCACCGTGTTAGCCAGGATGGTCTCGATCTCCTGACCTCGTGATCCACCCACTTCAGCCTCTGAAAGTGCTGAGATTACAGGTGTGAGCCACCGCGCCTGGCCTTACCTTGAGTTTATATGAATCCTTCCATATTAGTTGAGTCTCAAAGACAGTAGATATTTGGTTTGTGATTTTATTTTTAATCCATTCTACCGTTCTGCATCTTTTAAACAGAGCACTTAAGCCATTTTCATTCCACATTAATATTGAGATGTGAGGTACTGTTCTCTTTGTCATGTTTATGTTATCTAGATAGCTCGTACTTTTTCTTGTGTTACTCTTTTATAGACCCTGTACGTTTTAAGCTTTCAAGAGGTTCTATTTTGGTGCATATCAAGCTTTTGTTTCAAGGTTTAGAATTCCTTTTAGCATTTCTTGTAATGCTGGTTTGGGTGTGATTAATTTCCTTAGCATTTATTTGTCTGAAAAGAAGTTTATAGCTCCCTCATTTGTGAAACTTAGTTTTTCTAAATACAAAATTCTCAGCTGACAGTTATTCTGTTTAAAGATGCTGAAGATAAGAACTCGATCGTTTCTGCTTTGTAGGGTTTCTGTTGAGCAGTCTGCTGTTAGTCTAATAGGTTTTCCTTTATAGGTTACCAGATGCTTTTGTCTGACTGCTTTTTATGTTGACTTTAGATAGCCTGATGACTATATGCTTCAGTGATTATCTTTTTGCAATTAATTTTTCATGAGTTCTTTGAGCTGCTTAGACTTGGATAGTCAAATCTCTAGCGAGGCCTGGGAAGTTTTTCTCAATTATTCCCTCAAATGAGTCTTCTCTTCTTCCTCAGGAACACCTGTTATTCTTAAGTTTGGCTGTTTTACATATCTAATATTTATTGGAGATTTTGTTGATTTCCTTTGATTGTTTTTTATTTTTGTCTGATTGGGTTAATTCAAATGCTTTGTCTTCAAACTCTGAAATTCTTTCTTCTACTTGTTCTAGTCTATTATGAAAACTTTCTACTTAATTTTATAATTCCCTAAGTGTGTTTTTTATTTTCAGAAGTTCTGATTAGTTTTTCTTATGATATCTATATCTCTAGAAAATTTTTTATTCATACCCTGAACTGATTTTAAAATTTCTTTCTGTTGTTTTTCACCTTTCTCTGGTATCTCCTTGAGTAGCTTAATAACCTTCTGAATTCTTTATCTTTTTTTTTTTTGCGATGGAGTCTTGCGCTGTCACCTAGGCTAGAGTGCAGTGGTGTGATCTCGGCTCACTGCAACCTCTGCCTCCCAAGTTCAAAAGATTTTCCTGCCTCAGCCTCCCAAGTAGCTGGGATTACAGGAGTGTGCCACCATGCCTGTAATTTTTAGTGTTTTTAGTGTTATTTTGTATTTTTAGTGTTATTTCAAAAATTTCATCCTGGTTTGGATCCATTGTTGGAGAGCTAGAAGCTAGTGTGATCTTTTTTGAGGTGTTATAGAACCCTGTTTTGTCATATTACCAGAGATACTTTTCTGGTTCCCTCTCATTTGGGTAGACTACTTCTTCTAATTATTCTTGAATTTATGTTTTATTTGACTGTGTTGTTTTTAATTTATTTTTCCACTTAAGGATGTGAATTTCATGCTTATAGTTAAATATAGGCTAATTTGATTCTTGGTGCATTCATGGCTGAAGACTCTGTACGAGTTCCTTGGTTATAGAGGGTCTTTGTATGACGGCTTTCTCATGTGCTTCTTGTAGTAGCAATGTGCTCAGTGTGTGGGCAAGTTCACTGTCTCCTATGAGGTTGGAAGGGTAGAGGTCTCTTGAAGCTTATCTCATAACCTGTGGTGTGCACTTATTTATTTATTTATTATTCCCCCGTATTTTATTTACTGGTTTGATGGTTCAAGCTTCAGGCTAGCAGGGGAGGTATCCCTGGGTAGGAACTGGATGTGGCTAAAGCAGGTGGGTAAATGCAATATTCAAGGATGAGCAGAGGTCTCAGCCTGGACAGAGGTGGCTGGAGGAGCTTTCAGTGAGTCACACCAAGCTCTTATCGGGGGAAGAGTTGGAGCCACCTCAGATCCCCTACCAGGTCAGTAGGAAAGCTATCTATCTCTCAGACATACTCCTGTCCCAGTGCTCTGGCTATTCAGATGAGAGAGGCACCTCTTTTCACCTGTAGGAATGTTGATGTTTCAAGTAGAGAGGAACTGGGACTCCATCTCTCATGGAAGCCTGAACTTGGAGCACGCTCCTTCTGCAGGGATACAGTCATCCTGACATGTTCCAGAAAGGCTGCCTATAGGTGCACTCATGCCAAGCTCCCATGGGAGAATCCCCAGCTATGCCTGAAGTGTTGTACGATGGGGGAAAAGATACCCTCTTCTCCAAGACCCTTCACACACACAAGGACTCTCTGACTGTTGGGTTAGAGCTGCAGTTTCCCTGCTGAGTCCAGCACTGCAACTGTGCCTATGCTGAAAGAAACTTCCTGCCAGCAGAAAGATCCATTGCTTAAGGCCTGCCATCCACATTCTTTTGTCCCATGGGGTGTTGCCTTGATGTTGTACACTCCCCCTTCCCCTAGTAGTGGGAGTCCCTGTGAGCCAGACTACTGTGAGTGTTGTTTCTCCTCTGGGTCTAGCCACCCAATGAAATTGCCACACTCCAGGCTCGTGCTGGGGAATGTCTTCAAGGGATCCAGTGATGTGACCTGTCTTCAAGTCTCCCAGCATAGGTAACAGCACCAGCTCTAATGAAGGTGGCAGGAGACTGACATAGACTCTGTGAGATTCCTTGGTTGTATATAGCCTTAGTGTTTTGGCTTTCTTGAACACTGGTTATAGTGGTAAAGAACTGGTCATGTGGGCAGACTCAGAACCTCCTGGTTAGCCTGAGTGATGCAAGCAGTGGTGATATTGAGATTACGCCATAGTCTTCTCCTTGAGCACAGTGTTATTCTACCAGGAGATGCTGTAATGGACTTTTATTAGCCTTCAACCAGGAGATCGTGTTTGCAAAAGACTACCAGCTGTAATAGTAGCAGTGGGATTTTTGCTTGCCTTGTGTTGACTGGGATGAAGGGTATTCTGGTTTCTCAGGCAAAGGGTGGGGCCATATAGCTCCCAGAAGTTTATATCCTCCTGGGACATAAAGGCAGGTGGCAGGGTAAAGCCAGGTGGGGGCTGGGTCAGGTGAGTTTGCACTCTGAGTCTCCACATGCAGGGCAAGTACAACCCCTCTGGGTGTTGGAGGATGGAGTTGGTTTTCAGGTCAAATGTTCCAGAGGGGATTGTTGCTGCCTCTGTGGCACAGAAGGGTTTGTTCAGGGAGTGGGGAATAGCAGGTGTCAATAAGCCCCACACAGACCCCATGCATTCGGTGAGGCAGATCCACTCCTGCAGTGTTCCTCTGGCAGCACTGAGCTAATTTCCAAACAGCCTGCACTCAAAACTTGTAAATGCCCCAGGTCATAAGCTTTCTCGTGGAGAGAACAACCTGGCTTTCAAGCCACGTCACTCCCAATGCATCCACAAAGCTGGGCACCCAGCTGCTGCACTCATAGCTGCAATCCACTTCTCACTTGCCTCCCACTGGCCCTGGCCAAGGGAGTTTGCGCCCACCAGAAGTTATATAATGAAACCCAACTGGGGGCTTCTTTCAACCTGCAACCACTGCCTGAACTATTTGGCTGACCTCCACAGGGTTCCCTGTGAGAAACAATATGGAATGGCTTCCCTTGGTTCATGCTAGAGACTGGGAATGCATACAACGGTCTTCCCACAGCTGCTCCTACTTTTATATCCCATGACCCTCCCCAAGTCAGTTCCTGCACTGAGTAAGGGTAAGGCCTTCTCCCTGTGGCCTGGACTTTCAGGCTCCCTGGTAGGGGTATGTATCCTAGAGAAAATCTCTTCCTACTCATACTCTGGGGACTTGTAGCCCTTTACCTGACTCACAGTGTAGACTGTGGTATAGGCTGCAGCCTGCTGTTTCCTTCAAAGAGTCTGTGGATTCCTTCAGCTTTCCTGTTTAGTTCCTGCATTGCTTCTTGAAAAAATGTTCACAGTGTGAATATTTACATGCTATTCTGTTCTTCCAAATGAGACAGGCATGCAAGCAATGCCTCTAATCTGACATTTTGGGCAAAAAAAAATGAAATTTTTAATTTCAGTTAAGCCCAATTCATTAATTTTTTATGTGGATCATGCTTTTGGTGTTCTAAGAAATCTTTGACAACCCAAGATCACGAAGATTTTCTTCTATGTTTCCTTCTGGAAATTTTATAGTTTTAGGTTTTACATTTAGATTGATGATCCATTGTATGTTAGCTTTCATATGTGCTACTAGGTAGGGATCTAAGCTCATTTTCTTGCCTATGGATTTCCAATTGCTTGAACACCACTTGAAAAGCCTAATCTTTCAGCATTGAATTGCCTTTGCATTTTTGTGAAAAAAATGTTTATGTGTGGGTCTATTTCTGGATGCTCTATTCTGTTCCATTGATATGTCTATCTTCATGCCAATGCCACACTGACTTAGATTACCACAGCTTTATAATAAGTTTTGAAATCAGGTGTTATTAACCCTCCAGTCCTGTTATTTTTCAAGGTTGTTTTGTCTATTCTATATCCCTTATATTCTTCAGGAGAATCTTACAATGTTTGTCAAATCCTTTCACAAAATAAAACAAAAGCAAAAGGAAACCCCTGTTGAGAATTTTATATGGTTGTGTGGAATTATAGATCAATGTGAGAAAAACTGATGTCTTAATATTATCAAGCATTCTGACCTATTAACTAGGTATTTCTCTCTAAATTCAATTTTAGTTTTCAGAGTACTGACATTTATTCCTTTATATTCTTTATGTATACCAAATACAGTACCATTAAAGAAAATAGGGTTGTGATACCAATATTAAAACTTTAAACCTTCCCCTATATATCTCTGAAATTGTGTTCTATTTGGCTAAAATATATACTTTGCCTTTGGGGATATCTTTCTCTTATTTTAAAGGATTTCTGTCAATATGTATTTGTTCCACTAAAATAACCGTTTTCTTAAACTTGATTTTTACAGCATTTTACACAGTTCATTTTTTATGAGAATTTTTACACACTACATATATAATTCTCATCTATTTTTACATCATGTATTTTGTGAAGTTAAAGATTTGGCAGTTAAATGGCTTAAGTTTTTCAGATTCACAGCTAGTCATCAAAAAAGCCAAGTGTAGAATAATAATACCTATTTCTGTGAATTATAGGACACTGGATTGTGTTCCAGTAAATTAACTTTGAATTTTTTTCCATTTTTAGGGATGATGAATTAGGGCTTTAAACAATGTAACAATGAAGTGCATTTCTTATCTGCTTTGCAGTTCAGTTAGCATAAAGAAAAAACTTTCTTCTTACTGATTCCTAGAGGTTATCAAACAAAAATCTTATGATAATTGCCATCCTACCTATCAAAGGGCAAAGCCCAGGGTTATGATCTTATGAACAAGTAGTCAGTTTTGAAGGGACTGATATAAATTTGTGTAATCATCCCTCTAATTGTTTTATTACAATGTTTATTTTTTCCAAAGAATTACGATAAATGGTAACTGATACTACCTAATAGTTAATTAGTTTAACCTAATTAAATACCGTACATTTCAACAAAACATGTAACTCCTTCAGAGGTGCAGTTTTAGCAATTGAAATTAAATATTTCAATATGCCTGAAGTTTCAAATATTATGCCATGATACATGCAAAAATTATTAAATTCTTCTCACTAAAAGTGCTTTCTGTTTTATACGTTTCAAGGTAAATACCATTTTAGGTTGCAGCATCTTATGATTTCTAAGGTAATGTTGATTTTATCTTTGATGCAGAAAGCAACTGTCGCTGGGAATTGACTAAGCTTTTTGTTGTCAAAGGTTACTACTATTTTTACACCACCCTGGTATGCCAGTAAATGTTTCTCACTTCATTATCACGCCGAGGCCTTTATAATATTGCTAATACAGGATGAAAATATTTATTCACTTTTGATTTGGATGTTTGTGAGCATGAATGATTGTGGGGAATCAAATGTAGTTGTTAAAAAAGGGTTTCCACTGATGAATAACAAAATCCCTCAGAGCTATGGGTACAAGTATTTTAAAAAGGTATATTTGATTACCACCAGACATTTGTAGTGTGTTCCAGTTGCTTCCCTATTAACTGACTTAAAAATAAGTCGTTAAACCAAGACTTCTTCAACTTTCTAAAAAGACTGAGTTTTATTTAAATATAAATTCAAATGTATAAAGCATTTTAAAAATACTAAATTATGTTTTTAGCATTCAGCTTATTTTGGAGTTAAGGGTTGACTAACTCTGATTGTTTGTTATGTTGCATTTTGCTAAGTTAGAAATAAATATCTTAAATATGTGGCAGAAAACCTTCTAAAGCACCTAAATGACCCATTATTAAAGATCTGACTTTTAATAATTAGACACTGAATTTGTTTTGATGTATACTTCAGAGTTTTTCTAAAATATTAAATTCCCACATTTTTACTTTCTTAACAACGTTGGACTTGTTCTAACCAGCTTTACTTGAGTTTCTTTCTAGGTTGCTTACAGGGCGAATGACTTTAATCACTGTTGTTCAGATTGATAGTATATGATGATTTAACCCTGAGAACTCTAGTGCCATGTATTTTAGCTTCATTCCAAGTCACCCTGAGCTATACATAGGGTATACTTTGTCTTTTCTGAAATCATGAAAACTGCAATTTCAGGTTATGTGCTACCTGCTTCAAAATAATAAACTACCCTATATCTGTTGCCTTCATGCATGAATCTATAAAGTGTTTCCCATGATTCCTTTAAAACTAAATTGGGAACGTGTTCTGTCAGTGGATATTCATTTCAGTGGATATTCATTTAAGTGTATGGGCTTGCATGCTGTTGTTATATTTGTTTTAGAAGTGGATTTTCACAGGAAACTAGCAGTGTTTCCCTGTAAAATTTAGGTCTAATTTCATGTAGATAATTATTGCTGCCTCTACCTTTTCTCTAAGTGCGTATAATTGAACACACAATTACTTATTTGTACTCCAAGTTACTAAGTAGAGTTTCAAGCCAAGAGCTTCTAGCATAAAGCAGTCTCTTTGGTTAGCGTTTGAATATGGAAGCCAGACTATGTGAAGAGTATTTTTTAAGATTAACAATGTTTTGGAAGCACTTTTAAAAGAAATCTTATGACTACATTTACAACTCTCAGGCTTCAATCAAAGGGCTTGCCTTGCTGGAGAAGATCTGAGCGATAAGAACACAGAAAGCCTCAGTGGTAAATCAGTTTGACATAAATAAAGTTCCAAAATGTTTAAATTCAGTTTAACTGGGTTTTTCAGTTTACAGAATGCCAAATGGTTTGTTTAACAAAACATTTCATGATATTTCTCTAAAGTTTCAGTAGAGAGAAAACCAGAGAATAAGAAACAACTTCTGAAATTTGGAAAATCAAATCGAATATGTATTAGCAACTTTAATGGAGATAAGAATTTTTAATTTTCTATTTTCAATCTTTCATGTATACTCAACAACTTTTATAATAACTATAATATTTGAGATATTTGGGGTGTTATATTTGAAAACTATCCTAAGGCCATTTTGGCATACATAGACATTTGTATATCTCTCTCTCTCTCTCTCTCTAGATATGGGTAGGTAGAGTTACTTATGTCATATATAAAATAGATTATCACATATCTCTTGGTTGATCATTTTGAAAATTAATTTAGAAAACATAGTTTAAAATATGTGTTTTGATGACAGCCTATAGGTCCAGAAATAATATTTTATGTATATGTATATGTGTGTGTTTAAACACATATAATATATATGCTTTACCTCAGAGAATATCCTTTCAAAAATACAGAAACTTAAAAAACTAAAGTTACTTTAAAAGAGTACATTTTTAAAAATAACAAACTATCATTCAATTTATTGAATATGTGTTAAATCAACATTTCAAATAAGACAGGGTGAGTTTATATTGTTTTGTGATATCTCATCCAAAAGAGACAAAGCAGACTAAAAGAGAGGATAAGGGTTTGGGGGGCATAATGATTCTGAGCCCCCAAAAGTCTTTGTAAAATTTTGATGCCCTAGGGTTCAGTATCTGAGCAGGAGGCTCCACTTTCTTGTGAAACTACCCACAAGATTGACTAGATTCTTCAAACCCTTCATCTGTCTAGTTCTTGTGACTCTTGGCTTAGCATCAATGGTCAAATTAAATTCTTCAGGCCAGGAGAAATAGAGGTGGCCCTTACAGGCATCCCCCCAACAAACAATCTTAGACAGTATTTTATCAACCAGGAAAGCAATATTTACAGATGCTAAAAGATAAAAGGCTTTCTAAAAAAAGAAAAAAATTCCAGTGTCAAACATGATAAAGAAACAAAGGAAAAGGAAGAAGAAAGTTACAAAATTGGCTGACTTGAGGGTCATTAGCAAGAATTTTCTAAATCTACAATAATGATATTTCAATAATAAGTTTTTGATTAGTTAGATGGTATAATGTCAGTAGGATAGAATAGCCAAAGTTACGCTGATAGCAAGGCATTAAAAGATATTTAGGGCTGGGGCCAAGGTGGTGCCTCACTTCTGTAATCCCTACACTTTGGGAGGCTGAGGCAGGTGGATCACTTTGAGCCCAGGAGTTCAAGTCCAGCCTGGGTAACATGGTGAAACCCTGTCTCTACTTAAAATACAAAAACTAGCTAGGCATGATGGCAAGCGCCTGTAGTCTCAGACTACTCTGGAGGCTGAGATGGGAAGACGTCTGGAGCCCAGGAGGCAGAGGTTGCAGGGAGCCAAGATTATGCCACTGCAGTCCAGCCTGGGTGACAGAGCTATACCTTGTCTCAAAAAAATTTAAAAAAAAAAGATATTTCATGGGCAGAACATAGAATACTTGTCAAACTATTTGTTGGAAGAGTTTTAAAGAAAATGAAGGAAGAAAGAAAATAAGAAAGAAAAAAAGGCTTATTTAATGAGCCCCTTCTAGATGCCAGAACAAAATATAAATTGAATAAATAATAAAAATAAATACTACCTATTTTAAGACAGAAAATATATTTGAGATGTTCCTACTCATTTCTTACTAAGAATCAAGTCAGCAATTGGGGGAAGAAATAGATATATAACAGAAATAATTCATTTATTCAAATTTATTTTTGTTAGTTCGCAGAATAAGAATGCAAATGTCTTGGATTTCATTCTCCAGCAATTAGCAGTGTATTTTTAAGCCAGCTGGAGAAAACGCTATTTCTGGGATAACTAAAATCTTGCAAATGAAAACTCAAGATCAAATAATCAGCTGTGCAAGGTGGTTCACACCTGTAATCCCAGCAATTTGGAAGGCTGAGGCAGGTAGATTGCTTGAACTCAGGAGTTCAAGACCAGCCTGGGCAACAAAGTGTGAGACCTCATGTCTACAAAAATAAATAAAATTATCCAGGTGTGGTGGTGCATACCTATAGTCCCAGCTACTTGGGAGGCTGAGATGGGAGGATCACTTAAGCCCAGCAGGTCGAGCCTGTGGTGAGCTATAATCACACCACTGTACTCTAGCAAGACTCTGTTTAAAAAGGGAAGGAGAAGGAGAAGAAGGAGAAGAAGAAGGAAGAAGAAGAAGAAGAAGAAGAAGAAGAAGAAGAAGAAGAAGAAGAAGAAGAAGAAGAAGAAGAAGAAGAAGAAGAAAAGAAGAAGAAGAAAGAAGAAAAGAAGAAGAAGAAGAAGAAGAAGAAGAAGAAGAAGAAAGAAGAAGAAGAAGAAGAAGAAGAAGAAGAAGAAGAAGAAGAAGAAGAAGAAGAAGAAGAAGAAGAATTTGTTGCAACAAATGTTTTTGTTGGCAAAAGCAATTTTGATATAGACAAGAGATCCTTTCTCTATAGTCCTTCAGAGATTTTTGTCTCTAGGGATTTATATTCTAGAGGCCTAAAACAAAAGTAAAAGTAGACTTAATTCATTCTGTTTCCCTGTCTTTTCTCTTCTTCTTCCTTTTAGCCTAATCACCAATATTTATTTTTGGTCACTGGGCTAGGTGCCATGGAACAAGAGATGAATAAGACATAGTCCCTGCTATCAAGAGGTTTATCATCCAGTGGGAGAGATAGAATAAATAAAAAAAAAAGTGTTGTGGCTTTTTCATAAAAATACGTACCTATGGGGAAAAAAAAGGAAGCAGTTAGTTATATATATTAGTCTGCTTTGTCTCTTTTGGATGGTAGTTTAGATAATTATGAGCTTATATTTGTGAAGTGGACAAAGTGAAAAGAGTGTTCCAGGTGGAAGCAACAACACAAACAAAAGCAAAGGCTTAAAATAACAGGTGTGTGCTGAAACCCACCCCACAGAAGGAGACCATGCTTCATAGCACAAACAGGCCCAGGGAACTCAGTTTGTGACAGCAGGGAGAAATGGAGGTGTAGGTGAGTGTGGTTTTTCCTGCTTCATGGGTATATACTGCAGTGGTACCTATGGCCGGCTCAGGGATAAGGGGTGGAAAGTGAAGGGAGGATGCTTGCTTTCTCTCTCCATCACACCCTGAGTTTTCACTGTAAGAAGGAAAGGAATGAGGGAACCTCTATTCCCTGTCTTTCAGAATGGGCAACCAGTTCTCTTCACCACCCCCAGCTTATACTCTTCTAGAGTGTATCTTTAACAACTGGGACTGTTTTTATCCTCAGAACCTGAAGGAAAAATACTTCATAGCCCTCTGCACAAAGGCTTGGCCAAATTATGATTTATAGGAGGGACTGGCTTGGCCTCAGGAAGGGAGCATTCATTTTGATAACATCCAGAAGTTGGAACTTTTCTGTAGATGTGAGGACACGTGGTCTGAGGCCCCATATGTGCAGGCTTTGTTTTGGGGTAAAATGGCAGCCAGATTCCTCCTTGAGGTCTATCTAAGGGTTCCCAGCAAAGGGGAGCCAGCTACCTCAAGTCTTACTCTTCCAGGTCTACCCTGACCTCCCTATAGAGCTTCAGCCTCTCACTTGCCCCCTCCTAAAAATCCTTGCCCTAAACAAGCCCAGTCTCATTCCTGCCCCTCCAACAGATGCCCAGTGAATTTGGGCCCAGTGAGACTCAGGTCCTCTTCTTCCTACAGGACTTAAAGCAAATTAAGGGAAATCTTGGCAAGTCTTCAGATGATGCTGATAGATATATATGTGTCTGGAATTGGTGGGTTCTTGGTCTCATTGACTTCAAGAATGAAGCCGTTTTGACAGGGTGCTGATTGGTGTTTTTACAATCCCTGAGCTAGACACAAAGGTTCTCCAAGTCCCCACCAGAGTAGCTAGATACAGTGTTGATTGGTGCATTCACAAACCCTGAGCTAGACACAGGGTGCTGATTGGTGTGTTTACAAACCTTGAGCTAGATACAGAGTGCCGATTGGTGTATTTACAATCCCTTAGCTAGACATAAAGGTTCTCCAAGTCCCCACCAGAGTAGCTAGATCCAGAGTGTCGATTGGTGCATTCACAAACCCTGAGCTAGACACAGGGTTCTGATTGGTGTGTTTACAAACCTTGAGCTAGATACAGAGTGCCGATTGGTGTATTTACAATCCCTTAGCTAGACATAAAGGTTCTCCAAGTCCCACCAGAGTAGCTAGATCCAGAGTGTCGATTGGTGCATTCACAAACCCTGAGCTAGACACAGGGTTCTGATTGGTGTGTTTACAAACCTTGAGCTAGATACAGAGTGCCGATTGGTGTATTTACAATCCCTTAGCTAGAAATGAAGCTGCAGACCCTCACGGTGAGTGTTACAGTTCTTAAAGGCAGCGTGTCCGGAGTTTGTTCCTTCTGATATTTGGATGTGTTCGGAGTTTCTTCATTCTGGTGGGTTCATGGTCTTGCTGGCTCAGGAGTGAAGCTTCAGACCTTCGCGGTGAGTGTTACAGCTCTTAAGGTCATGCATCTGGAGTTGTCCATTCCTCCTGGTGGATTCGTGGTCTTGCTGGCTTCAGGAGTGAAGCTGCAGACCTTCATGGTGAGTGTTACAGCTCATAAAGGCAGTGTAGACCCAAAGAGTGAGCAATAGCAAAGAGCTAAAGAACAAAGCTTCCACAGTGTGGAAGGGGACCCTAGAGGGTTGCTGCTGCTGGCTAGGGCAGCCTGCTTTTATTCTCTTATCTGGCCCCACCCACATCCTGTGATTGGTCCAGTTTACAGAGAGCCGATTGGTCTGTTTTACAGAGAGCTGATTGGTCCATTTTGACAGGGTGCTGATTGGTGTGTTTACAATCCCTGAGCTAGACACAAAGGTTCTCCAAGTCCCCACCAGAGTAGCTAGATACAGTGTTGATTGGTGCATTCACAAAGCCTGAGCTAGACACAGAATGCTGATTGGTGTGTTTACAAACCTTGAGCTAGATACAGAGTGCTGAGTGGTGTATTTACAATCCCTTAGCTAGACATAAAGGTTCTCCAAGTCCCCACCGACTCAGGAGCCCATCTGGCTTCACCCAGTGGATCCCGCACCGGGGCCACAGATGGAGCTGCCTGCTAGTCCCATGCCATGCGCCCGTACTCCTCAGCCCTTGGGTGGTCGATGGGACTGGGTGCCATGGAGCAGGGGGTGGCACTTGTTGGGGAGCCTTGGGGCGTGCAGGAGCCCACAGCAGTGGGGGAAGGCTCAGGCATGGCAGGCTGCAGGTCCCAAGCCCTGCCCCGTGGGGAAGCAGCTAAGGCCCACTCAGAGGTCGATCACAGCAGCTGCTGGCCCAGGTTCTAAGCCCCTCAATGCCCAGGCCTGCTGGCCACTCCGAGTGCGGGGCCCGCCAAGCCCATGCACATGCCCACCAAGACCATGCCGTGCGCAGCCCCAGTTCCCGCCCATGCCTCTCCCTCCACACCTCCTGGCAAGCTCAGGGAGCTGGCTCCAGCCTTGGCCAGCCCAGAAAGGGGCTCCCACAGTGCAGCAGTGGGCTGAAGGGCTCCTTAAGTGCCACCAAAGTGGGAGCCCAGGCAGAGGAGGTGCCGAGAGCGAGGAACGCCTGTGAGGGCTGCCAGCATGCTGTCACCTCTCATATAGAGGCTTTCCAGAATTTCACTCAAATATTTGAACTCTCCTGGAAAGACATTAGGTTACTTTTGAATCAGAACCTGATGTCCACTGAGAAGCAGGCTGCTCTGCAAGCAGCGGAGAGATTTGGGGATGAGCTTTTTGTTGCATATAGTGTCAGAAAAGGGGGCAAATATTATCCAACCAGAAGAGAAGCAGTACCAGTGAATGACCCTAAATGGCATCCCATTGACGAAGTGGAAGGCTGGAAGTGGAAGGCTGGAAGACACTTTCAAGTGTGCATAATGGAAGGCTTATGCAGAACTAGGACCACGCCTCTCAATTATACTAAATTGTCCACGATCAACCCGGGATTTGATGGAAATTCCACTGCCTTCCTGGAAAGGCTAAGAGAGGCCTTGGTAAAGCACACCTCTCTGTCTCCTGATTCAGTCAAGGGACAGCTAATCTAAAGGATAAATTTATTACCCAGGCAGCTTATGACATCAGGAGGAAGCTACAAAAACAGGCCCTGGGACCAGAGAGTACTTTAGAGGACCTTCTGAAAGTGGCTCCCTCAGTCTTTTATAATAGAGACAGTGAGGCCCAGGAAAGAGAGAGGAAATACAAGAAAGAGACAGAAGCTTTAATGGCCGCCAGGCAAGCTCACAAACCCCAGAATTCCCAAGGTGCACCTGTTACCTGCTAAAGATATGGCAAGAACAGTTATCTCTCTTCTAAAGTTTATCCGCTCTCATACAAGGTTTAATTTCTTTCACCAGGGTGTGTTGTTGTTAGCATATTTCACTTCTTATCTCTGTAATCTGGCACTAAATTCCTTGTATAATACACATGTTTAACCCATGCAGCTGGAGCATGAGCTGTGAATGTGGGAAAATTAAGAGAAAGGAACTAGAGAGGTAAATTAGGGCAGTTTTGAATAGCTTTGTCATTTTAGAAGTCTGGAGTTTGTGCTAAAGAGACTGGAAAGCTGTACAAGTACTTCTTGTTTTGTTTAGTAATATCATTTTTGCAGCCATTTGGAAGATGGATTGCAGAGAGGTTCAGGCAGAAGGAAGGGGAGGAGAGAGACTTACAATTATCCAGGTAATAATGTAGATCTGTACTAAAGCAGTAGCTATAGCAATACAGTAATGAGAACCCACACCAAAAGATTATTTAAGGAAGTTACAACAACATCCATTGGGTGGAAGGAAAAAGGGGTCATCAAAAATTGTTTTTCTTATGTTCACCAAGACTCAAAGGCATGTAGCCAAAATTTGCAGCTTCCTTTTTTTGTTTTTTTGCAACAAAGTCTCACGCTGTTGGCCAGGCTGGAGTGCAGTAGCATGATCTTGGCTCACCGCAGCCTCTGCCTCCTGGGCTTAAGCAATTCTCCTGCCTCAGCCTCCTGAGTAGCTAGGATTACAGGCATCTGCCACCACACCCGGCTACTTTTTGTATTTTTAGTAGAGACAGGATTTCACCATGTTGGCCAGGCTGGTCTCGAACTCCTGACCTCAGGTGATCCGACCTCAGGTGATCCGCCTGCCTTGGCCTACCAAAGTGCTGGGATTACAGGCATGAGCCACCATGCCTGACCTCTGCTTCCTTTTAATAATTGGTTGTATATTAATGATCTTTTATTTAGGTAAAAGATATGAAAAAAATTCTCTGTAATTCCTCTGCATTGCAGGGATAGGATGTCTTCCCTCCCTTCCCCTTCCCTCCCTCCCTCTCCTCCTCTCCCCTCTCCTCCTCTCCCTTCCCTTCTCCTCCCCCTTATCACCTCCTCTTCCCTCCCCCTTCCCATCTCCTCTCCTTCCCCATTCCCCTATCCCCTCTCTCCTCTTCCCTTTCCTTTTCTCTCCTCTCCTCTCCATCCCATCCCGTCCTGTCCTGTTCCATTCCATCTCTATTCCTGTCATCTTTATTGTTATTGTTTGTGCTGGGAAAATCTGTGCTGGGAAAAGGAGTTTGGGCCAATTTGGGAAAAAGAAATTTGTTTCTTTGTATATCCATTTATTCATTCAACAAACATTTATGTAGTACCTACATTATGTTCCTGGGAAATGAAGAGAAAATGACCGGATCCATGGCCTTAACTTGACTATTTTACAGCATAGTAGGGAGAAGATATAGGACCTACTACAATACAGTGTAATAATTCCATAACGAAGGTATGTATGAGCTGCAGAGGAAATGCAGAAGATAGTAAGTACTTGAGGTCAGACTTGCAAAAAATGAGTAATTTTCTGTGGGGAGAGGAAATCAGACAGAATAAATACATTTTATATTCAAAATTTCAGACAAATTAGGGAACCTGGCATGTTGAAAGAAAAAATAATGGCTTAGAAAGACCTGAGGAAGATAGATGAGGGGTGAAATTATTGAAGCTAAGTGAGGGCCAGATTTGGAGAGGACTTCATGACAAAGTTTTTAAGAGCTATGATCTGATCAGAATTGCATGAGCAGAATAAAGAAAAGGAACTAACATTAGTTAAGCATGTGTACTAGCTCTGTAATGACTATTTTTACTCTTTTTCTCTTTTTTAAGAGATGTGGATCTCTCTCTGTTGCCCAGGCTAGAGTTCAGTGGTGCAATCATAGCTCACTCCAGCCTCGACCTCCTGGGCTCAAGCAATCCTACTATCTCAGCCTCACCAGTAGCAAGGGCTACAGGCACATGCCACCATATTTGGCTAACTTAATTTTTTTTTTTTTAAGAGACAGGGTTTCACTATGTTGCCCAGGCTGGTGTCAAATTCCTGGCCTCAAGTGATCTCACACCTTGACCTCCCAAAATGTTGAGATTACAAGCATGAGCCACCACATCTGGCATGTGATGACTCCTTTGGATATAATATCTCAGTATGATCCAGCGGGAAGAGCACAACTTTGAGTCTAGACAAACTTGGGTTCAAATCTTAGATCTTTTTCACTAAGAGTTGGGCCAATTCTTTTTTTTTTTTTTTTGAGACGGAGTCTCACTCTGTCACCCAGGCTGGAGTGCAGTGATGCAATCTCGGCTCACTGCAAGCTCCGCCTCCCGGGTTCACGCCATTCTCCTGCCTCAGCCTCTCCGAGTAGCTGGGACTACAGGCGCCCGCCACCACGCCCGGCTAATTTTTTTTGTATTTTTAGTAGAGACGGGGTTTCACCGTGGTCTCGATCTCCTGATCTCGTGATCTGCCCGCCTCGGCCTCCCAAAGTGCTGGGATTAAGAGCGTGAGCCACTGCGCCCGGCGAGTTGGGCCAATTCTTTAAGTTCTTTGAACTCCTACCCTCTTCATAATGTTTAATACATAACCTTCAGGGTTGTTATAAAGAACAGATGCTAGGTGTAAAATGAATAACATAGTAAGTATAGCTATATTGTTACTACTAATAAACTTTGTTAGAGCCAAAATTCAAAGCCATGCTTCATTCCAAAGAACACACTTAACACGGACCTAGTCAATAGGAGGCTGCAGCCCTTTGGCCAGATTGCTTTGTTTAGCACTTTGTTTAGCACACAATTCATTTTGAGTACACCAAAGTTAACCCTGAGAATTATATGGGAGTTGTGATCTAAAAGCTGTGTTTTTCTGATATATTTACAGCAGTGAGGATGTAAGTGTAAAAATAACTTTTTACAACCATGAAGCATGAACCAGCCAAGAAGTAGAGCCAAAATAGAAGGAGACAGAGCGAGGAAAAGGAGAGTAAGTCCTAGTTCAGCTGCACCTAAGTCAGCACAAGCAATGAGCTTTTTTTAGGTAAATGAGCTAAATACTAGTAATAACTAAAATAATAACAACAGCTTTTCTTTAACTCAACTTGCATTGAGTCTTCAGTCACTTGTATCAAATAGTACACCGACTAATTAAATTGGAATGAGCAACCTAGAAGCTCACTTCGGAATAGCAATAATGTAGAGTTGGAAGAGTTGTCATCAATAAGGGAAAGAAACTAAATGTGAGGAAGTGAAGACAGTCCATGTAGACTGCTTGTTCTAGAAGCTGATCTATTTTTAAAAAATTACAAAGGAGAAGGTTCAGTAGCTAGAGTGGAGGCAGATTGAGGAAGTATTTATTCCTAAGATGGGAGAGACTTGAGCATGTTTATGCACAAAGGGAAAGATGCCAGTGGAAAGGAAAAGGTTGATAGTACTGAGAAGAGAGTGGATAATTAATGGCAGAAATACAGACGGACACAGAATATGATGACTATCTCTGTTGCCATGAAATCTCTAGAAAGGTCTAGGTTCTGCTCAGATGGTAAATTTGACTAAAAGTGTTCAATATTTTTATTTTTTATTTATATATCTATTTTGGCTTTTCAGCATGTCTAATATTTTGATGTCTCCTCTAATCTTGTCTACTGTCCTAAAATCAAGTGAAGTCTGATAATACCCCACTGTCCCCACCAAAAGCAAACAAACACAAAAATAAACAGAACTAAACTAAACCTCTCTATTCAAACTAGTAGAGATCTTCATGGCCAAAGAATACCCCAGATTACTAAAGGCGTCTCAGAACAGTCATTTTGCAGGCTTTTAGTTTCTGCTTTACTTTTTTGCCTGCAATTTTGCACAATCAAATGCACAAAAACAATGGGAAAGGGGATTACATCAAATGTACGAAAGAAATGGCAGGAATCCAGTGGGAAAGACATGCCCTCCACATTTGACAGGAGGCGTGCTGGGAGGCAGTGGCTTTGCAGAGTGATGAGTCACACTTGAACAGAGGCTCTGGAAGGAATTAGTTCAAGAGAAGGCTGGAGAGCTCCCTGAAATGTATGAGTGCCTCAGGCCATTAGCAATGTGTGTGTGATCACAGTGAGACAAAGGAAACCCTGAGATCCGCAGACGTTCTTTCAGGAACCAGCAGAGTGTCCCTAGCTGCTCTTTCCTCTCTGGTGGGTGTAAAACCACAGCCCTTCTGTTTTAGTGGGAAAATGTTTCAAGAGGACCACTTTTTAGAAAACTTTGTCTGGGCCAAAGAATGTAATATGAGTGTAAAATACGTAAATAGATAAAGCAAGCCATGACTCTGAAGGAGAGATTTGATCTGCTCAAAGGTCAATTGGGCCACAAAATTAATGAGCTTGAGAAAGACAGGACAAGAGATGAGAGAGAAGGAATCTGTGTGTTTAACTCTGAATCAATTTAACAAAAACAAGTAAGTGTCTGACAGGCAGCAAATTAGCTAGCGTATGGATGAACTCTAAAATAACCAGGCATAGAACAAAACCAAATTTAAATATCAGACTTATCTATTGAACAGTATTACAAATATCAAATGCCTTGCACTATAAATCTAAAGCTCCCAATTCTTATGCTAGTAAACTGCTGAATATTTAATACCTTGAGCAGGGATGGGCCACCTTTTTGAAATAATGTTTAAAGTAAATAAATATAAATATCTACATAAATAACAGCTATGCTACTGATCCTGTTTATGTAGTTTCATGGCATTCATGTAACTTTGAGAACAGTAGTAAAATTCCAATTCTACAAGAGTGAATTTATAGTTTAAGCTTGTGATATAGAATAACAACTCTTTGTTACACTGTATGTTCAGATTTGGCCAGAAAATAAAAGAGAAGTGAGGTTTTCATAGGCTGAATTATCAAAATGTCACCTAAAACCCCACAAATTGGTTTTTAAGTGAAGTGCTATGAAATAAATAAAATTCTCTAGTAGACAATGCCATTGAGCTTGTCAGTTAGTTTATAAAGTATCACGTGATAGAGCATTGTGTTTATAAAGCATTAAATAATAGATCAAATGCTATGGCTATTGAAGGATGGATCAGTGCTGGATCACCTAAAATGGATTAAAAAAAACTGCTAGTGTAGAGGCAGTTGTGCAATAATGTCAGAACGCAAGTTCAGCGTGTGCCAAAACATCTGCTAATTTCTAGCTGTTATAAAATAAAACTTACTTTTTTCATTTCAAAAGACCAAAAAGTACTTGAGATGAGAGGAGGGAAATGTCTTCACTTTGGGGACTTATAGCGAAGACATAAAGCCCTTACAATACAATTGTGATAAGATGACTTGAACATTTTATTATTCTACTTTCATTTACTTAGGAGAATAACCTTGACACTAAATTAATGTAGAATAAAATGGAAGTTTCTACAAAGTGTAAACATCTCTACCATGTGACTAGAATGATGTCAGCAAAACTAGTGATCTCAAGCCAACAGTGAGCTGTGGAAGGTTGTCCTCTAACAGCAGTTGAAGAGAGTGGGCTGGTTTGGCTTTGACATTTAAAAATTACTAGAGATGTGTGTTCTATGTCTCTCCTGCCATTTGAAAGGCACATGTGTACATGAGAGCTGATAGTGTCCATTCTCCTTTTGCATGATAATTCTTGGCCCTCTGCCTGGTTTACTTTGGAGTTTGTATTACCTCATTATTTATATTTCTCTCCAATGTCCTGCTCTGAAGAGCTTTTCTTGAATGTGATTTTTCTGTCTCTGTCTTCAGAGTTGGCCATGCAGAAATCTAGTAATGTCAAACCATTGCCCTCGAGGATGTGATAATAATGACTTTTGCTTGGAGATGGCAACCAGTTAATGCAATATACTCAGGAGGGCTTTTGAAAGACTGCAATACAATTTCCCCATTTTACAGATAAAGAAACTGAGGTGTATTTAAAAATGGAAGAAATAACAATTTTAATGGTCAGATGCCAAAATATTCAGGTAAATGAGAACAGCTGACATCTGCTATGCACCACATCCTGTGGGAGATGCTAGGCTTTTTAAGTATGTTAATTCTAATTATTCCATTAACTTTGTAAATAAACGGGACTGTTTCCATTTGTTGCTAGGGGTCAGGGCTGGGATTTGACCTCAAGCCTATCTCCTTCCAAAGTCTGTTCTTTATCATATCACACAATGCTGCCTCCCCATTGAAAAGATAAGTTTATTATGTTTTTAAGTAGTAGATTGCTTCTTAAAGCATTTTATTAACTATTGTTTTATCTTCAAAGAATCTTTTCAGTTTAATAGGTATTGTTAACTTTTTGTTATAGAAAAAGAAACTGAGGTAAATGAAGACCGACTGACTTTGCTTACAAAGGTTAATCACATTATGGGAAATAAAATTCAGGTCTTTTGTGTTGAAAGACTGTGCCATTTACATTGTCTATTTCAAGTATTCATTTTTGGATAAACCCAAAGCAGTTAAGGTCAATGATACATGTATAGGGATTTCCACAAATAACCACATAATTTTACATGCCATTACCAAGACTATAGGTAAGAGGTACTATTGTATACTGTAAAGAAAAATACAATTAAATGTTTCCTGACAGCAGGAACCCTCCATCCTCAACAATGAACATAGTGCCTTGGCAAATAGTAGGTATTCAATAACTATTTGCCAAATGAATAAAGAATAACTTAATAACATTCACAGTTAGAGGGAACTCATTAGTGAGGATAAAAGTGAATAGACAACATTGATTTGCACTTGAAACTGTAAAGCTGCAACTTCTTAGCTTGTCTGTTAGGCCACTGATGAAAATGAGAGAATACCTTCTCTCAAAAAGCTTCACTGGGAAAATATGGACTGAGAAATAATTTTTAATTTGAATATGCACAAAATCCAAATTCATCTATAGACTAAGAATTCCATAAGTGGTATATCCACTATTCAGTGGATACACCAAAAATGGCCATATGTCCTAAGAATTTGTTCTTTCAATCAATAAACAAATTTTGTGGAGTGCCTATAATGTGTTAGTCATGGTTCTAAATAGTAGAAAAATGGCAGTAAAAAAAATACAGAAAAATGTTTCCCTCATAAACCACACATTCTAGTATAAGAAGTGAGAATAAACAGACAGTTAAATATATATTATATGAAAACAAAGAAGAAAACCAAGCAGGAAATTAGTACTGGTGTGTATATATGTGTGTCTATATGTAAGTAGGTGCAGTTTTAAATACAGTAGTGTAGGAGTCCTCACACAAAAGATGACATCTGGCCGGGCGCGGTGGCTCACGCTTGTAATCCCAGCACTTTGGGAGGCCGAGGCGGGCGGATCACGAGGTCAGGAGATAGAGACCACGGTGAAACCCCGTCTCTACTAAAAAAATACAAAAAATTAGCCGGGTTTGGTGGCGGGCGCCTGTAATCCCAGCTACTGGGAGAGGCTGAGGCAGGAGAATGGCGTGAAGCCGGGAGGCGGAGCTTGCAGTGAGCCGAGATTGCGCCACTGCACTCCAGCCTGGGCGGCAGAGCGAGACTCCGTCTCAAAAAAAAAAAAAAAAAAAAAAAAAAGGATGACATCTGACTGAGGATATGAAGGAGGAAAGAGAGATGTAAATACTTGGGGATGGGGGAGATGATGGGAAAAGCATTTTTGAAAGTGGACTAGTACATGCAAAGTTCCTAAGGCTGGAGAGTGCTTACATTGTTGGAGAAGAGAAAGAAGCATGGTGCTGGAAGAGGGAGCATGGTACACAACAAAGTCAGAGTGGTCAGATGGGGATAATATAGGGCCTTACACATGGTTGTAAGGGCTCAGAATTTTCTCAGCATGGGAAATCATTAGTGGGCTTTGAGCAAAAGAATGGCATGATTTAATTTGTGCTTCATAAGAATTTCTCCCACTACTTACTGTTTTTTGAATGGCACAGGGTCAAGAGTAAAAGCTATTACAATGATCCACGTGAGAGATGATAGCAATGAAGTGGTAAAAAGTGGTCATATGTTGAATATATAGTTGAAGGCAGAATTGCCAAGATTTGTCAAGGGACTGTATATGGGGCAGAAAATAGATTAGTCAAGGATGACACAGAGGTTTTCAGCTTGAGCAACTGGGAGGTTTGAGTTGCCATTTACTGAGATGGGAAGGGGTCGAAGAGGAGATTTAAGAGATTAGGAATTCAGTTTGGAGATGTAAACTAGGAAGCTGGGTGTGTGAGCTCAGAGGAAATGTCTAGGCCTGATATATAAACTGGAGAGTCATCAGCTCATCAGCCTATAGATGTTATTTAAAGTACTAAAACTGAATGAGCTCACCAGTGAAAGTCTGGTTGATAGATAAGAGAAGTCCACAGATCAGTCCATTGCAAGAGTGAGGATAAACACTGAGAAATAGCATCCAGTGAAGTAGTAGACAAAGCAGAATTTAACATTTAAAAGCCAAGTTATACAAGTGTTTTAAGGATATTGATTAATGGTGCCAAATGTTGCTTAACAATCATGGAGGTGAGAACAGAGAACTCATCAAAATAATTAACAATGGGAGATCATTCCTGACCTCAGCAAAAGCTGTTTCACTAGAGAGATGGGGCTGATGTGGTTTGGCTCTGTGTCCTCGCCCAAATCTCACGTTGAATTGTAATCCCCAGTGTTGAATGTGGAGCGTGATGGGAGGTGATTGGCTCATGAGGCCAGTTTCTTGTGGCTTAGCACCATGCCCCCTTGGTACTGTCCTCATGAGTACTCATGGGATCTGGTTGTTTACAAGCACGTAGCACCTCCCTTCCCTCTCGCTCTTGCTCATGCTGCCACTGTGTGAGATATCTTATTCCCCCTTTGCCTTCTGCCATGATTGATAGCTTCCTGAGGCCTTCCAGAAGCAGAAGCTGCTGTGCTTCTTGTACAGCCTGCAGAAACATAAGCCAATTAAACCTCTTTAAAAAAAAAAAATACCCAGTCTCAGGTCTGTCTTTATAGCAATGCAAGAACAGTCTAAAACAGGGCCAAAAATCTGAATTAGATTGGGTTAAATAGAGAATAAGAAGAGAGGAATTGAAGGCAAAAAATAAATATACAATTTTATATTTTGATAAGAGAAGAGCCAGTGGGTTAGTGAAGATATCAGGGTAATGGACAGTGAGTGTCCATGTGAAAACATCTACCAGCACACCTAGGAATAGTATGACCACAGCAGAAAAATCAGCCATCATGTTATACGGCTGTGTGGAAATCTATGTTCCTGGTGGGGAGACATTTCTCAGAGTAAAAAGATGAAGGAAAACTTAACTGACACATGTGAAGATATAGAGTATTTTCCCTGTGACTGACCCGTTAGTCCGGTGGGCCTAACGAATGGTTTTAGGAATTGGAGAATATTAGGTGACAAGGTCAGGTTAGGAGATGTACAGAGCAATATGCGTTTGGGGTCCCAGAGACGGGTAACTACCTAGGAGTCAAGTGCTTCTCTGATAAATATAAACAATACTAGATAATCTTAAGCAAATCATATGGACAGGGTTGTGAGTAATGGAGATGAGGGAGGAGGAGATGGGAGTATTGCCAGGAATATACAGAGTGCTGGAGTATTTGTTATGTGATACCTAGACTTACCCAAATTTTCTTCTTTTTCTAGATGGTAGATTTTTTTGGAACTTTCTGCCTGACTTCAGTTTTCTTGTAGTGTACTATATAATAGTCATTAAGTAAATATTTGTTGAAAAAACAGAATAGAGAAATAAATATATGATTCCAGAAGATGATAAAATGATGAATGCAGCTTCATCTGAAAGGGGGTGGAGTAACATGTGGCAGACCAAGACTCCCATTAAAAACAACTAGAAAAGCCACATAAGATCATAATCAGTTTGATGATGTTGTAAAATCAGTCTGATGAGCAAGTAAATATAGAAGGACTAAGTCAGGAGATTTGGATTTGGAGTGCATGGATCTTGTGGCTGATTTTCTCATCAAAACAATTGTTAGATTCTGGAGCTGCACAGGATTGAAGACAGCAAACAAACTGATGTCCAATATCTAATAGTTCTTGAAGTAACTCACGATCCTCCCTATTTTGGGGATATATAGTCACTGGAATGAATAACCAAGGACCCTGTGGGAGGGACATAAGGGAATCATCACAGTACACTCTTGCCATTATGTTACAGGGTTCTTCTTACTGTGGATCTCTGGGTCCTAAATAATGGCCCTCCAAATCTGAAAGCTCCAAATCTGAAAATTATCTCAGACCTGA
This sequence comes from Nomascus leucogenys, assembly GCF_006542625.1. Lineage (NCBI taxonomy): Eukaryota > Metazoa > Chordata > Mammalia > Primates > Hylobatidae > Nomascus > Nomascus leucogenys. The sequence goes on from NW_022097990.1 coordinate 140,729, forward strand.
TAACTGAGCAAGGCTTACGGTAGTTTATTTGGGAAATCGCCCTCATCTCCCTACCCCTCCATTCATGCTTTGTTGTTTTTACTGGTTTGGAGCAGAACCTTTCCTGGCTGCATATTTCTTTTACTGATAGGGATGGCATACCCTATTAATGGTCTGCATGGCTCCCTGTGAGTCAAGCTTGCTTTGCTTGGCTCCTACTTCATTCATCTTTCAACCTTGCTGGTCATTATAATAATTGCATAACCATAATGCTAATGATAATTGCTTAACTTATTATTAAGCCCTGCCACTTGGTCTCTATTATTGGGATGGGGAAGCCCAAGCATCATCTTCATGGTTATAAATGAGCCCAGCTCTGTGACTGCCTTTCCTACTGACATTTCTACCTTGCAGAACAAAATATCTTCTGAATATTTTAGTAATGCTGGTGCCCCTCATGTCAACGCCTACCTGAGGGCCTTCATGAACATGTGGTCCTTTGGGCCTTCTTGTGGAATATAATTTTCTGATGGGTGATGGGTCTTTCAGCCTTATATAATATATTTATTTGACATGTGCCCATTTCTTTCAGCCTCTCTTTCCCTTCCTATACTGTCAGAATAATTCAAGCATTTCCACCTTGCTGAGAGTTTTTCACTCCTTTTTCCAGACTTCTATGAGCCAAGCAGTGAGTTTTCCACCATCTCCGATGTCCTAACTAGAGCGTGTAGTCCTGCTATAATTTGAATGTTTTGACACCTTCAAAATCATGTTGAAACTTAATGCCCAATGCAACAGTATTAAGAGGTGTCACCTGTGGGAGCTGATTGAGTAATGAGGGCTCTTCCCTCAGAAGTATGATTAGAAGCCCCTATAAAATGACTTGACAGAGGGAGTTCACCCCATTCTTGCACATTTCAGCCCTTCTGCCATGTGAGGACGCCTAGATGGTATCATCTGTGAGAAATGGGCTCTCATCAGGCAATGAACCTGTGGGCACCTTGATCTTGGGCTTTCCAGCCTCCATAACTGTGAGAAATAAGTTTCTCTTTTTTATAAATTACTTGGAGACTTCTGGTTCCAAACTGGTGGCATAGACACAAGCTGGCTTTACTCCCCAACCCCCTTTCCCCCAGAAGACCAAAACCAAATATACAGCACTGAGATTATCAACGGCAATATATCAAAACTCTAAATGTGAGGATAAGTCAATTTCCTGGGTCACAGACAATTAAAAAAAAAAAAACTCAGTGGATGGTAAGAGAATCAGATTTTTATATTTATGACACCCCTCCCCTCACTCTGCCTGGCACCAGACATGTGGAAACTTTTCCCCAACTCATGGCTTCTACACTGGAAAAGTGAGAATAAAGTGAACAACCAGCTTTCCCACCATCTTGGGTTCTTTAGCAGGTGACTCGTCCATGCCTCAACCCAGGAGAAGCATTCCGAGTGCCTGAAGTGAGACATATCCCTGAGGACAGCCAGAGACAATGCGGGGAAGTGAGACTACCAACTCCAGCCCTGGAAACTCTGCTCTGTAACTCTGTCAAAGGAGGTACCAAATCATAGTGGCTGTTTGGCAGCATCATGCTGTAGGAAGAATGTTCCACAGGTCTCCTGGGCATAAAGCACTAGCCAGCCTTTCCACATGGCTGGACCTCCCTTTGGGACCTCCCCAGTTCTAGATAGGCAGCACTCTGATTGGTTAGTAGAGCTGACAGAAATCTGGGCTTTAGGCACCATCTAGTGCCAAAAAGGAGGCAGTGACTTAGAGAACAAATGTAAGACATTCAACAGGTAAATTACAAAGATTCTCTAAGCAAACATAACCAATAGTAACCAAAACAAGGCAGACAGAGAAGTCTGGAATAAATAATCCTTAAATGCAAAGACATAGAACTATAGCCACAAGAAACAATAGCAAAGAAATAACGATGACCTCCCCAAAGAGACAAAGCAAGAAATTAGTGACTGACCCTAACAACATAGTAATATGTGAGCTCTCTGACCAAGAATTCAAAAGAGCAGTTTTAAGGAAACTCAGTTTCCTCAAATATCAAGTTTAGATATTTGTCCCCAACCGATTATCATATTATATTGTAATCTCCAATGCTGGAAGTGCAGCCTGGTGGGAGGTGTTTGGATCATGGGGGCAGATTTCTCGTAGCTTGGTGCTGTCTTCATGATAGTGAGTTCTCACAAGATCTGGTCATTTAAAAGTGTGTGGCCCCTCCTTCCTCCATTCTCTCTCACTCCTGCTTTCGCCATGTGTAAAGTGCCTTCTCCCACTTGGCCTTCTGCCTTTATTTAAAATTCCCTGAAGCTTCACCAGAAGCCAAGCAGATGAACATACCATGCTTCCTGTAAATCCTGCAGAACCATGAGCCAGTTAAACCTCTTGTCTTTATAAATTATGCAGTCTCCAGTGTTTCTTTATAGCAATGCAAGAATAGACTGATACATTCAGTGATCTCCAATATAACACAAAAACAATTCAAAAATTGTCAGAAAAATTTAACAAAGAGATCGAAATAACTTTTAAAAGTCAAACAGAAGTCTTAGAACTGAGAAATATATTTGCTGAACTAAAAGTTTATTAGAGGCTCTCAACAGCAGAATCCACCAAGCCAAAAAAAAAAAAAAAAAATCAGTGAGCTCAAAGCCTATTTGAAATTACACAGTCAGAGAAGTAAAACAGAAAAAAGAATGAAAAGGAATGAAGATTTTTTCCACAAAATATATAAACTTACCTCAAAAAACCAAATCTGAGAATTATTGATGTTCAAGAGGGAGTTGAGTAGGAGCAATGGGTAGAAAGTTTATTTAAAAAAGGAATAATAGAAAGCATTCCTAAACTTGAGAAAGATATCAATATCCAGGTACAGAAAGATTAGAGAACACCAAACAGGGTTCAACCCAAATAAGACTACCCCCCAAAATATAATAATCAATCTCTCAAAAGTCAAAGACAAAAAGAATTCAAAAAGCAGCAACAGAAAAAAAGGCAAAAAACTTAGGAAGAAGCTCCAATTCATCTCCCAGCAGACTTCTCAATGGAAACCACACACACTTGGAAGTAGGGGGACAATAATTTCAAAGTTCTGAAGAAAAAAAAAAACTGTAATTCAAGAATACTTTATCTTGCAAAGCTATTCTTTATATATGAAGGAGAGAGAAAGTCTTTCCCGGATAAACAAAAGCTAAGAGAATTCACTGTTACCAGACCTTTCTTACAAAGAACTGCTAAGGGAGTTTTTCAAAGTTTTCTTTCCAAAAAATACACTAATGTGCACAAAGAAACATTTGAAGACATAAAATCCACGTGTGAAATTAAATACAAAAACAAACTCAGAATACTTCAATACTGTAATTGTGGCATACAGTCCCCTTACAATTCTAGTATGAAGCCTAAAAAATGAGTCAATAAAAAAACAATAATAGCTAAGTTACAGGCTATGTACAAATATGTACATGGAGACAACCAAAAGTCAAAATGTGAAGGAATTGAGTTAAAATGCAGAGAAGTTTTTAGTTTTTTCTTCGTTTGCTTTTACTATTTTTTTGTGATAGAAGTTATCTATTTAATGTAAGTTGTTATATCTATAAGATATTTTTGTAAGCCTCATAGTAACTACAATGCAAAACCCTAGAACAGATACACTAAAAATTAAAAGCAATGAATTAAAACATACTACCAGGGAAAGTTACGTAGCCATGAAGGATAACAGCAAGAAAGGAAGAAAGAGAGGAGATAAAAAACAACCAGAAAACCAGCAACAAAATGTCTGTAGTAAGTCCTTACTTACTAGTAACAACACAAAATGTAAATGGACTCAGTTTTTCAATTAAAAGACATAGAGTGGCTGAATGGATACAGAAGCAAGACTCAAATATGCTGCCTATAAGAAATCCATCTCACCTATAAAGACACACACATAGACTAAAAGTGAAGGGATGGAAGAAGATATGCCAAGCAAGTGGGAATCAAAAAGAACAGGAATTGCTATACTTACATAAGACTACAAGTCAAAAGTGACTACAAGTCAAAGAGAAAGAAGGTCACTATATTATGATAAGTGGGTCAATATACAGCAAGAAGATATAACAATTATAAATAGCTATGCACCCAACACCATGGCACCCAAGAATTCAAGCAAACATTAATGGAACTAAAGAGAGAGATACACTGTAATGCTACAGTAGGGGTTTCAACACCCTACTCTTAGTAATGGACAGATCATCTAGATAGAAAATCAATAAAGAGACATTGGAATTAGACACTAGACTGCAAAGAACTAACTGACATTTACAAAAATTCCACTCAATTGCTACAGAATACACATTCCTTTCATCAACATGTACAACCTTCTCCAGGACAGACCATATTTTAGGCCAGTAAAACAAATCTCAACAAATGTTTAAAAAGTAGAAATCATATCTAGTATCTTTTCTGACCACAATCAAATAAAACTATAAATCAATAATAAGAGAAACCTTGAAAATTACACAATCACATGAAAGTTAAACAACATGCTTCTGAATTACCAATGGGTCAATGAAGAGATTACAAAGGAAATTTAAAAGTTTCTTGGAACAACGGAAAATGGAAATACAGCACACTAAAATCTATGGGAGACTGCAAAACAGTACTAAAAGGGAAGTTTATAACAATAAATGCCTACATTTAAAAAGTTGAAAGCCTTCAAATAAACAACCAAACAATCCACTTCAAGGAACTAGAAAAGCAAGAACAAACCAAACCCAAAATTAGTAGAGGCAAAGAAATAACAAACATAAGTACAGAAATCAATAAAATTGAGAAAAAAATACAGAAAATCAAATATAAAACAAAAAATTCTTTTTTAAAAAAAGAGAAAATGGACAAACCTTTACCTAGACTAAGACAAAAAAGAGACAGGAACCAAAGAGATAAAATAGAAATAAAAAGGGGACATAACATATGAGACAACAGAAATACAAAGAATTATTAGAGAATATTATGAACAACTATATGCTAACAAACTAGAAAACCTAGAGGGAATGCATAAATTCCTGGACACCTACAACCTGTCAAAATTAAACCATGAAGAAATAGAAAACCTCAACAAAGCAACAATAAGTAATGAAATCAAAGCCGTAATAAAGTCTCCTGTCAATGAAAAGTCCAGGACCTGCTGGCTTCACTGCTGTATTCTACCAAACATTTAAAGAAGAACTAATGCCAATGCCCAAACTCTTCAAGAAAATTAAAGAAGAGGAAATTCTTTCAATCTTATTCTGAGGCAAACATTACCCTGATACCAAAACCAGACTAGAACACACACAAAAAAAAAGAAAACTACTATCCCATATGATTGAGAAACATAGATGCAAACATTCTCATGAAAATACTGCAAATGGAGGCCAGGCACGGTGGCTCACACCTGTAATCCCAGCACTTTTGGAGGCCTAGGAGGGCAGATCATAAGGTCGGGAGTTCGAGACCAGCCTGACCAACATGGTGAAACCCTGTCTCTACCAAAATTACAAAAATTAGCTGGGCTTGGTTGTGTGCACCTTAATCCCAGCTACTCAGAAGGCTGAGTCAGGAGAATCACTTGAACCCGGGAGGCGGAGTTTGCAGTGAGCTGAGATTGTGCCACTGCTCTCCAGCCTGGGCAACACAGCAGGACTCCATCTCAAAAAGAAAAGAAAATACTGCAAACTGAATTCAAAATATTAAAAAATCATCTACCATGATCAAGTGGGATTCACCCAAGGGAGGCTGAACATAGGATGGTTCAACATGAACAAATCAATAAACATGAAACATCACATCAACAAAACCAAGACAAACACCATATTATCATTTCAATAGATGCTGAAAAATCATTCAAGAAAATTCAGCATATCTTTATGATAAAACCCCCAACAAAGGTATAGAAAGAACGTACCTCAAGATAATAAAGGCTGTATATGACAAACCCACAGCCAGCATCATATTAAAAAGGGAACATTTAAAAGCCTTTCCTCTAAGATCTAGAACAAGACAAGGGCAGCCACTTGTATCACTTTTATTCAACAATATACTGAATTTCTGGCCAGAGCAATTAGGCAGGAGAAAGAAATAAAGGGCATCTAAATTGGAAAGGAAGAAGTCAGACTGCATGAAGATGATGTGATCTTATATTTAGAAAAACCTAAAAACTCCACCACAAAACTGTTAGAACTGATAAACAAATTCAGTAAATTTGAAGGATACAAAAATCAACATACAAAACCAGTGGTATTTATATACACCTGTAGTGAACATTCTATAAAAGAAATCAAGAAAGCAATAACATTTACAATTGCTATAAAGAATATAAAAGACCAAGGAATCAATTTAAACAAAGAAGTGAAATATCTTTACTAGAAGAACTATAAAACATTGATTAAAAAAATTGAAGAGGGCACAAAAAATGGAAATATATCCCATGCTCGTGGATTGGAAGAATTAATATTATATATTAATAATACTATCCAAAGCAATTCACAGATTCAATGCAATTCCTATCAAAATACCAGCGATGCTTTTCACAGAAGAGAAATTAATATGTAATCAGAAAAGACCCTTAATAGCCAAAGCTATCCTGAGCAAAAAGAATAAAGCTAGAGGTATCACCCTACCTGACTTTAAAATATACTACAAAGCTATAGTAAATCAGCATGGTAATGGCATAAAAACAAATACATAGACCAATGGAACAGAATAGAGGACTCAGATATAAATCCACCTATTTACAGTCAACTCATTCAACAGGATTCCAAGAACATACAGTTGGGACAGTCTCTTCAATAAACAGTGCTGGAAAAACTGGATAAACATATACAGAAGAATGAAGCTAGACCCGTATCTTTTGCCACATACAAAAATCAAATCAAAATGGATTGTAGACTTAAGTCTAAGACCTGAAACTATGAAACCACTAAAAGAAAATTGGAGGAAATGCTCCAGTACATTGATCTGGGCAACAGTTTTTTGTGTAAGACCTCATAAGCACAGGCAACAACAGTAAAAATAGACAAATGTGATTACATCAAATTAAAAATCTTCTGCGCAGAAAAGAAAATAATCAGCAAGGTGATGAAACAGCTCACAGAATGAGAAAATATTTACAAATTATTCACCTGACAAGGAATTAATAACCAGAAAATATAAGGAGTTCAAACAACTCAATAATAAAAGACCCAAATAATTCAACTAAAAATGGGCAAAATAATTGAATAGACATTTCCCAAAAAAGACATACAGATGTCCATATGAAAATATTGTCAACATAAATTATCAGAGAAATGCAAATTAAAACAATAATAAGATATCATCTCCAACAACAGTTAGAATGGCTTTTATCAAAAAGAGGGAATAACAGATGCTGGCTAGAACGTGGACAAGGAGAACTCTATCTCCTCATACACTGTTGGTGGAAATGTAATAGCACAGCCACTATGGAAAATGGTATAGAACTTTCCCAAAAAACTGAAAACAGAACTTCTATAAGATCCAGCAATTCCACTACTGGGTATACATCCAAAAGAAAGGAAATCAATTTATTGTCCAGTTATCTGTACTCCCATGTTTATTGCAGCACAATTTACAATAGCCAAAATATGGAATCCACCTAAGTGTCCGTCAGTGAATGAATGGATAAAGTACATATGGTAAATATACACAATGGAATATTATTCAGCCACAAAAAAGAATGAAATTCTGTCATTTGCAACAACATAGGTGGAACTGGGAGTCATTATGAAGTGAAGTAGGCCAAGCACATAAAGACAAATATAACATATTCTCACTCATATGTGTGAGCTAAAAAGTGGATCTCATTAAAATAGAGGGTAAATCGAAGGTTACCAGAGGCTGGGAAATGTAGAGGGGAAAAGGAGACAAAGAAGGGTTTATGAATGAGTAAAAATATACCTTTAGAAAAAATAAAACCTAGTGTTCAGTAGGTTGACTATGGAAAACATTAATCGATGATACATTTAAAAATAGCTAGGAGAGAATAATTTGAATATTCTAATGTAAAGATAAATATTTAGGTGACAGATATCCCAATTACCCTGATTTGACTACAGATGAATGCATCCAATTATATGTACCCCCAACTATATACAGCTAATATGTATCAATATAAAGAAGTGAATCAAATTACCCAGTGCCAGGTATTTTGTTGTATCAGTGGAAACAAACTAAGACAAGTCTTGTGCCCCAGAAAAGTTTGCATCTAAGTAAATAAATTATTGCTTATCTAGTCTTACATCATAGTTCCCTTGACCAAGCAACATCAGAATTCAATCCCAGGATTACTCACAGGGATCACCATTGTATTCTTGGTGTGATTTTTTTTAGATTGATAACATATTCCTCCCTTATCAGGCCAAGCACATCCCCTACTAGGTTATGCTGGATTTAACCCTAATTATCATCCTCATAGCCATGTGAGTGGGGACAGATTCTGAGAGACACATCTGATACTTCATTGAGGGGAGATTCTTGCAGCATCTTCCAGCATAGTAGAAGTGCCAGCTCTTGCTAGGGCAAGATGAGCTACGTCTGCAAGCCCAAAGGCTCACAGAGAGTTGCAGAATTTACATTTCAATGTCCCCTGTCCACGTGTCTCCATCTTGTATTTCAGAATCTCAGGTTTATTCATCCGGGCTGGGTTCTTCACATAACAGGACTACTTTGGTTGAAATTTCAAATGTCTCTGGAATGCTGCAACTCCAACGATTAAGTCTTCCGCCTATGCCTCAACTGTGTCTGCCCTCCCAACACAGTTGATAAAAGGATCATTGTGAACTATCAGAGCTTTACAGAGAAGCTATCTGGCTCTCACACAGCTACCAACTGCTTGTTAACAGCCTTCACTCTTTCTGATAGGTGTCAATATAACTTAGCAATAACTAGTCAACTCTTCTGAGTGTTTAAGCATTTTCTTCCCTGCCTCTTCCATATGTTTCAAATATCGACATCATTACACCTGTCACAGCATGTCTTTCCACTAAAACATTTTCCCAGTTCAACACCAGATAAATCTCTGCCAATTGAACTGGAACTTTGTGCCAGGAATTATCCATGCTCACTTATTAGGGAGGACGGTGTCCTCTTCACCTGCTGAGAGGTCAGTGAGTCAGTCTTCCACATCCCCATCTTGAGACCTGTTTTCTTGGACTATCCTGATACTATTTGTGTTAATCCAGATACTGCAAGAAAAAGACATTAAGGCCATGTCTTTAAACTTGCAAGAGTTTAAAAGAGGAAATGCTTAAAGGCAAGAGGCCTGAGGAGCCTAAAAGGTTTGTCAGACCACAGATGAAGGAGAGAGGAAAGAAAGTTCAGGTGGAAGCATGCTTGTCTTGTCTCCATCTCATGATGGAGTCTGACCTTCAAGTGAAAGAGAGAAGGAAGAACATTAAAACCATGGAGGACTGTCCCTAGAGCCTATGCTTTGCATTATAAAAACATATGACATATAAAATGAGTAGACCATGCTTTACTTAACATCAGGGAAATTAGAATGAGTATATTAGTTGATCCAGTGCCTTTACAACAAAATATATATGCTTTCTCTTCCTGAAGTTTAATCATTCCATGATATTACCAATGTTTGCTTGTCTTTGCTCAATAACCTCCACTGTATGTCTTGTAGTGTATTTTGAAAGCTGTAATATTATTATTTTGCTAGTTAGGTGAATGAAGATAAAAAAATTTACTTATTGTTTAGGCACTATCTGATTCACTTGAGAATCAACTCATGTAGACATGACTATATTAATATTTATAAATAAGATTTCATCTTAAATCTCTAAGCCTGAGGTTTATCTTAACTGAAAATTTAGACTCAATTTTAAAAAGTCAGTCAAAAAATAAGTCAAACTATAGGCTAGGAGAGGCATATCTGGTAAAGACTGTTATCTAAAATATAGAAAGAGGCCAGAAGTGATGACTCAAACCTGTAATCTCAACACTTTGGGAGGCCAAGTTGGGAGGATTGCTTGAGATCAGGAGTTCAAGACCAGCTGGGAAATCTAGGGAGACCTCATCTCTACAAAATATAAAAAATATATATTAGCTAGACATGACAGCATTTGCCTGTAGCCATAGCTGCTTGGGAGGCTGAGGAGGGAGGATCAGTTGAGTCCAGGATGTCAAGGCTGCAGTGAGCTGTGATTGTGCCACCATGCTCTAGCCTGGGTGACAGAGTCACCTTGTCTCTAAAAATAAAAAATAAAAAATTAATTTTTTAAAATCTGCTCATTTCAGATTTAGTAAAAAAACAAAAACAAGCTGGGTGCGGTGGCTCACGCCCATAATTCCAGCACTTTGGGAGGCCGAGGCGGGCGGATCATGAGGTCAGGAGATCGAGACCATCCTGGCTAACATGGTGAAACCCCGTCTCTACTAAAAATACAAAAAATTAGCCGGGCGTGGTGGCAGGCACCTGCAGTCTCAGCTACTCGGGAGGCTGAGACAGGAGAATGGCATGAACCTGGGAGGCAGAACTTGCAGTGAGCCGAGATCGTGCCACTGCACTCCAGCCTGGGCGACAGAGTGAGACTCTGTCTCAAAAACAAAAAAACAAAAAACCAAAAGCAAAAACTTCCCAAAATAAAATATACAATGAACTCTTAAAATCCAACAATAAAAAAAAAACAATTTTTTAAATGGGCAAAAGCCCTGAATGTATACCTCATCAAATAAAATATTCAGATGGAAAATAAGCATAAGAAAAGATGCTTAACATCATATGCTGCTAGGGAATTTCAAAACAACAATGAGGTACCCTACACACCTTTTCAAATGGCCCAAATCCAAGACACTGACTATACCAAGTGCTGATGGGGGTGTAGAACAAGAATATTCATTCATTGCTGCAAAATGGTTCAGCTATTTCTTACGAAACTTACCATACAATTCAGCAATTGTACCCATTGTTATTTAATCAAATAAGTTGAAAATTTATGTCCACACGAAAGCTTGTGCATGAATATTTATAGTAGCTTTATTCATTATTGCCAAAACTTGAAAATAACCAAAATGCCTGTTAGTAAATGAATGGGTAAATAAACGGTGGCACACCCAGAAATTGGAAAACTGTTTAGCACTGAAAATAAATGAGCTATCAAAACATGAAAAGACATGAAAGCAATCTTAAATGCATGTTACTAAGTGAAGGAAACCAGTCTGAAAAAGGCTACATACTTTATAATTCTAACTATATGACATTCTGGAAAAGGCAAACCTACAGAGTCAATGAAAAGATCAGTGGTTGCCGGAGGTTGTTGGGGAGGAATAAATAAGTAGGCAAAGCATACACAATTTTTAAGTCATTAAAACTATTCTGTGTGATACTATAAAGGTAAATGCATGTTATTATACATTTGTCAAAGCCCATGGACTATACATCAAGAATGAGCCCTAATGAAAACTATGGACTTTGAATAGTAATGATATGTCAGTGTAAGTTCATCAATTGTAAAAACAGGTACCACTACATTGTGGGATACTGATAGTGGAGAAGGCTTGTGTGTGGCAGGGTTGGTGGGGTGTGCGGTGTATATGCGAACTCTATGTTGTGCACAATTTTACTGTGAAACTGAACTGCTCTTAAAGTCTATTGAAGAAAAAGGAAATTTTCTAATGGACCTTAGGGAAAGATGTTCATCCTTGATTAAAAAACATGAGTAAGGATTTAAAAAAACTCTTAAGTCTTGGTGTTCCCTAAATTTCTGCTTCATTAATAGTCAGAAGAGGACTTTTTGTTTTGATTTTTGTTCATGGTATTGGTGAGATAGATCAATTTTATAATTGCCTGGTTTCTCATAAGATCTCCATTATCATCTTGTCTGTGCATTTATGGCAAATATTCTTCCACTTAGGAATCAGATCTATTAACTTCTGAGAAAAATCAATGCATTTTATATGATGGCTGTTGATGTGTCACCTTGAATAGTTTGAACCACAGTGCCAAGAAATCCCTCTCAAGTATGTTTAGGGTGGGTTCCCAGGGACTCAAGAGACTTGGAGAACTAAAGGGAGCAGCAGCCATTTTTAGCATACATATACCTTGTTCCAGTTATTCAGTCAAACACTGATCTATGTCTTTGTGAAGGAATTTTATGAATGAGATTAAATATTCTAATTGGTTGACTTTATTAAAAAGGGAGATTATCTTGTGTGGGCCTGATTTAATCCGTTGAAAGGTCTTTAAGTATGCTGAGGCCTTCTCTCAGTAGAGCCTCCCACTAGTGGACAACAAGCCTTAGCTCCTGCCTCTGGGCTTCCGGCCTGCTCATGACCTTCCCTTCCTGCCTGCCTGCCCAGCAGGCTTTGGGATCCTATAATTATATCAACAAATAAGACATAAAATTGCTCACATGTATATATAATCTCCTACTGGCTCTGCTTCTCTGAACTCTGACTGATACTTTTCTTTCACTGAATATCTAATATTTCACTGAAGTCTGAACTTTGATAAAATTCAGGATGGAAAAGTAGGAAGGGAAAAGTGAGATAAAAAATAGGATGGAGGGAGAAAGAAGGAAGGGTGTTTTTATTATTGTACTTTTATGTTCAGATGTTTAAATAACTTTTTTAAAAAGGAATGCTTATTTTGTCTTTCAAATGATTATGTTCAACAACTTTTGACATCTTGTCTAAAATTGCATATTAACTATATGCTAGTAATAGATATCAGTATTGAATCAATAACACTAGGAATATGTGAAACATCAACATTTCCCAGAGTGAACCCTTGGTTTTGTATCCAGTTTTGGATTACAGGCCAGAAATTTTCCTGCTAATAGGTTTATGCATGATAATTCTCTACAGTTTAGTGTAATTAGTACTTTCCTACAGCACATTCTCTTATAACCTACTCAATAGCATCCAAGTAAAATAGAATTTCTCTTTTAATTAGTGAACACTGGAATACCAATGTATTGGTCCATTTTCATGCTGCTGATAAAGATGTACCTGAGACTCAGAAGAAAACGAGGGTTAATTGGACTTACAGTTCCACACAGATGGGGAGGCCTAGAACAGTGGCAGGAGGTGATAGGCACTTCTTACATGGTGGTGGCAAGAGAAAATGAGGAAGATACAAAATCAGAACCCCTGATAAAACCATTAGATCTTGTGAGACTTATTCACTACCATGAGAAGGGTATGGGGGAACCACCCCCATGATTCAAATGATCTCCCACTGGGTCCCTCCCACAACACATGAAAATTATGGTAGTACGATTCAAGATGAGATTTGGGTGAGGACACAGCCAAACCGTATCATTTCACCCCTGGCCCCTCCAAATCTCATGTCCTCACATTTCAAAACCAATCATGCCTTCCAACAGTTCCCCAAAGTCTTAACTCATTTCAGCATGAACCCAAAACTTCACAGTCCAAAGTCTCATCTGAGACAAGGTAAGTCCCTTCTGCCTATGAGCCTATAAAATCAAAAGCAAACCAGCTATTTCCTAGATACAATGGGGGTACACGTATTGGGTAAATACAGTCATTCCAAATTGGAGAAATTGGCCAAAACAAAGGGGTTACAGGGCCCATGCAAGTCTGAAATCCAGCAGGGTGGTCAAATTTTAGAGCTCCAAAATGGTCTCGTTTGGCTCCAGGTCTCACATCCAGGTCATGGTGATGCAAGAGGTGGGTTCCAATGGTCTCAAGGAGCTCTGCCCCTGTGGCTTTCTCCCAGCTGCTTTCATGGGCTGGCATTGAGTGTCTCCAGCTTTTCCAGGCCTATGGTGCCAGCTGTAGGTGGATCTACCATTCTGGGGTCTGAAGGATGGTGGCCCTCTTCTCACAACTCCACTAGGCAGTGCCCCAGCAGGGACTCTGTATTGGGGCTCCAACCCCATTTTTCCCTTCCACACTGCCCTAGCAGAGGTTCTCCATGAGGGATCCGCCCCTGCAGCAAACTTCTGCCTGGGCATCCATATCAACCAACTCTCCAATCAAAATAATAAACAAAAAATAAGTTTTTATTTAAAATAGTGAAGTAGTAAAGTTTTATATTTATCTCAAAAAACACATACTATAAAATATTTTTTAACTTTTTTATAGACTTATAATTTTAAGCTATATTAAATGTATGCAGAAAATATGCTAAACATCACAAATTTGGAAGAAAAAGTAGTTGATTTTGCAATTGGCAAGAATTAATATAGAATTCATTTGCTTATCTGGGCACCGTGGTTCATGCCTACAGTCCCAGCTACTTGGGAGGCTGAGGTGGAAGGATTGCTTGATCCTGGGAGGTAAAGGCTTCAGTGAGCCGAGATCACACTACTGCCCTCCAGCCTATGTAGCAGAGTGAGACTCTGCCTCAAAAAAAAAAAAAAGTAATAATCCATCTGCTTATTTACTTTCTAACTAAGCAATGAGGGAGAGAGAGATAGTGGTTTCTTTTTTACACAGGTTAAGCATCTCTAATCCAAATCCAATATCAAATGCCCCCAAATCTGAAATTATCTGAATGCTGACCTGATGCCACAAGTGTAAAGTTCCATGCCTGACCTTCTGTGACAGGTCACAGTCTAAGCACAGGCACACAATGTAGTTTATTCAGTGTCCCCAAGATAAAAAAGACTCTCCCAGCCCCTTCAATGATGATATACCTTTTTTTTGCATAGGCCCAGATTCCCCCATCTAAGCATGCTCTCAAAGGGAAATAAAATGGCATGTGTGCAGGCCATATTGGCCAATGGCAAGTTCCCCACTGTGTTACTCTGTTCCTGAATCACTATAAAATACCTGAGACTGGGTAATTTATAAAGAAGAGGTTTAATTGGCTCAGTCTGCAGGCTGTACAAGAGTGGCGCCAGCATCTGCTCAGCTTCTGGTGAAGCCTTAGGAAGCTTTTACTCGTGGTAACAGATGAAGTGGGAACAGACACATCACATGGTGAGAGAGGGAGCAAGAGAGAGAGAGGTGGGAGGTTCCCGATTTTTAAACAACCAGGTCTTATGTGAACTAACTGAGCAAGAACTCTCATCACCAAGCGGATAGTGCTAAACCGTTCATAAGGGATTTGTCCCCATGATTCAATCACCTCCTACAAGACCCCCACCTCCAATATTGGGAATCACATTTCAACTTGAGAGTTGGAGGGGAAAATACTGAAATTATATCACCATGATGACCCACATGGGGCAAAGACCTATGAGCATTTCTCTCTGTGGATTTTTGTTCATTTTGTTTGCATATTCTTTGTTCTGTGGTGTAAAGATATTGTTGAAAATGTCAAAACGGCCCACAGATACCCCATGGGTAACAGTGATAAGAAAAAGAGGAAGCGTTTATGTTTATCTGTAGCACAGAAAGTCAAGCTGCTGGAGAAACCCAACAGTAGTGTGAGTATGAAACAGCTCACAGAAGAGTGTGGTGGTGGAATGACCACCATATATGATCTGAAGATAAACTGTTGAAGTTCTACCCTGAAAGTGACAAACAGCCATTAAAGGAAAACACTACATACAGCTAAAAATACGGATCTCAGTCATGTATTGAAAGTGTAGACCCATTAGCGTCACAGTGAACGCATGACACTTAATGATATGCTGATAATGAAACAAGCAAAGATCTGTCATGATGAACTGATAAAGGGAACTGTGAATGTTCAATAGGCTGGCTGTAGAAGTTTTTTAAAAAGACATAGCATTAAATTTTTAAAGAATTGTGGTGACAAAGCATCTACTGATCTTGAAATAGAGGAGAAATTTATTGACAAATTTGCCAGGGTCATTACTGATGAAATTTTGACTCCAGGTCAAGTCTATAATGCTGATGAAATATCACTGTTTTGGTGTTACTGCCCCAGGAAGACACTGACTACAGCTGATGAGACAGCCTACAGTAATGAAGGATGCCAATAACAGAGTAACTGTGTTGGGATGTGCCAATGCAGCAGGCATTGCATAAGTGTAACTTGCCATGATAGACAAAAGCTTGTGTACTCAGTTTTCCAGGAGTCCATTATTATGCTAACAAAAAGGAGTGGATCACCAGGGATATCTTTTCTGATTGGTTTCTCAAACACGTTTTACCAGTGGCTCATACATACTGCAAGGAAGCTAGATTGGACGGTGACTGCAAAATTTTGTTCTTTCTTGACAACTGTTAATCTTCCAGTGAACATTCTATCAAGAATAATGTTAATGTCACGTGCTTCCCCCAAATGGTACTTTATTAATTCAGCCATATGACAAGGGTACCCTTAGTTCAGTGAAAAGTAAATACAGCAACACTTTCTTGACAGCATGCTAGCAGCAGTGAACAGAGGCCTAGGTGTGGAAAGTTTTCAAAAGGAGTTTACCACAAAGGATACCATATATGCTGTTGTGAACACTTGGAACACAGGTTCTAAAGATACAGTTGTGCATCCCCAGCACAACCTTTGGCCTACAACTATGTTCAGTGATGATGATGAACAAGGTAGAGAATTTGAAGGATTCCGTATATCGAATGAGAAAAAAATGACGTCAGACATACTTACATATGCAAAAAACTTACCTTCAAAGTGTTAGTAAGCTGGAAGAAGGGTATAATAAAGTTTTTAACATCAAGAATAAAGCTCCAGTTGTTCATTCATTGACTGTGAGGTAGCTGAAATGGTCTTGAATCAAGGTGATTATGACACTAGTGGCAATGAAGATGACATTGTTAATACTGCAGAAAAAGTGCCTATAGACAACATGGTGAAAATGTGCGATGGGTTTATCGAAGGACTGGAGCAGTGTGCATTCATAACAAAACAGGAAGTTGTGTCAGTTTATAAAATCAAAGGGAGACTCCTGAGACAAAAATCCTGCATAATAAGGCAGATAACTGGAGGAAACATTTAAAACTCTATCCAGCAGAATGTCTCCTCAACTGTAAAGGACCCGGTTTCTGGTCCCTCAACTTCTTCTGACATTTCTTCTTACCTATGAAAAATAAATAAATAAAATGCAATTAAAAGTAACCCTTTAATCAAAACACAGCATTGCAGGTAGAGACTGAAAGGGTGCCATTGTTTATGGTTGCTGTTGTGTAATAGCTGAAACAAGTGTTCTGGTGACACTACTCTGCTTCTTAGTTACTCTGAACACATTATTTTTTCACTGTATTAATGGTATGTCCTATTTTTCACTGTTACTTATGTGTGAATAAGTGTAAGAGAATGATTGCTTATCAGTAGCTTATAAATTTAGTCAAGAATGGTGGTGATTGCCAAGGAACCACAGGTTATCTTCATGAGTGATTGAGAAAGGGACCTCATCACTTTCTGATGGTTCAGTGTACACACACTTTGTTTCATGCACAAAAATATTAAAAATATTTTATAAAATTACCTTCAGCTTATGTGTATAAAGCACATGTGAAATATAAAAAAAAATTGTGTGTAGACTTGAGTTCTGTCCCCATGATATCTCATTATGTATATGCAAGTATTCCCAAAGCCAAAATTTGAAACACTTCTCATTCTAAGCATTTTAGATAAGAAATAACCTGTATTTCTTAGGTTGTCAGCTGTATTTTGCTGTGTGTCTTTTAAAAATCAAATATACATGATATGATCTGGTGCTCCAAGATGATATTAGAATTTAAGACAATTGAAGACTCAATTCATCCCTTTCTCTTTAGAAAGCATAAAAAATTCTAATCAAATGCCTACAAGATAAGGAATCTCAAAACTTTAAGTCTCTTTTTTATATCTCAAGAGAAAATAAAGGAAACAAAAGTGACATCTAATAAGATTACACAGCAAAATCCAAGTTAATGATGCCTTCACTAACAGTTCTTTTTTCCACTCCTAGTTTTATCCTTTCATTTAAAAACAATATCTGGCTTATCAAAGTGGTTAGGACAGATTACTTGTCACATGATTATTTAGAAATTATAAGACAAGAAACAGAAAACCATAGTTAATTGGACAGAATAAATATATGGACATGTTTTAAAACTATTCTTAAATGTCATGAAAAGCTGTTTGAAAATATATTTTCCTTTTAAAGAAAATGGGTAGAAAAATTAATCAAAATATTTCTAATAAGTTTGACTCATCAGCATCCCTTTTTAAAGCAACACACACACACTGATATGATTTGGCTGTGTTGCCACCCAAATCTCATCTTGAACTGTAGTTCCCATAATCCCCACATATTGTAGGAGGGACCCAGTGGGAGGTAATTGAACCATGGGATTGGTTACCTCCATGCTGTTCTCATGATAGTGAGTGGGTTCTCATGAGATC
This sequence comes from Nomascus leucogenys, assembly GCF_006542625.1. Lineage (NCBI taxonomy): Eukaryota > Metazoa > Chordata > Mammalia > Primates > Hylobatidae > Nomascus > Nomascus leucogenys. The sequence goes on from NW_022097990.1 coordinate 158,983, forward strand.
TCATGGTTTTATAAGGGGTTCCCCCATAACTTCGCTCTGCACGTCTCCTTGCTGCTGCCATGTGAAGAAGGACATGCTTGCTTCCCCTTCTGCCATGATTGTAAAATTCCTGAGGCCTCCCCAGCCCTGAAGAACTACGAGCCAATTAAACCTCTTTCCTTTATAAATTACCCAGTCTGGGGTATGTCCTTACAGCAGTGTGAAAATTGACTAATGCAGTAAATTGGTACTGAAAGTGGGTCACTGCTATAAAGATACTGGAAATTATGGAAGCAACTTTGGAATTGGGTAACAGGCAGAGGTTGGAACAGTTTGGAGGGCTCAGAAGATATGAAAACATTGGGAAGTTTGGAATTTCCTAGAGACTTGGAGAACTCAGAAGACAGGAAGATATAGGAAGGTTTGGAACTTCCTAGAAACTTGTTGAATGGCTTTGACCAAAATGTGGATAGTGATATGGACAATAATGTCCAGGCTGAGGTGGTCTCAGATGGAGATGAGAAACTTGGTGGGAACTAGAGTAAAGGTCACTCTTGCTATCATTCAAGATATGACTTGGGTGCTGTTAAACGTATTCAGTTTTATGTATTCACAAAGATATGGTTTGGAATTGGAATTTATGTTTAAAAAGGAAGCAGAGCATAAAAGTTTGGAAAATTTGCAGCTGAGAGTGCCATAGAAAAGATAACCCATTTTCTAAGCAGAAATTCAAGCCAGCTGCAGAAATTTGCATAAATTATGAGGAGCCAAATGTTAATTACCAAGACAATGGGGAAAATGTCTCCAGGGCATGTCAGAGGTCTTCATGGCAGCCACTCCTATCACAAGCCAGGAGGTCTAGGAGGAAAAAATGGTTCTGTGGGCTGGGCTGAGGGTCTTGCTGCTTTGTGCTGTCTCGGGACTTGATGTCCTGCATCCCAGCTGTGGCTAAAATGGGCCAGTGTACAGCTCAGGCCATTGCTTCAGAGGGTGCAAACCCCAAGGCTTGGCAGCTCCCACATGGTGTTGAGCCTGCAGGTGCACGGAAGTCAAGAATTGAGGTTTGGGAACCTCTGCCTAGTTTTCAGAGGATGTATGGAAATGCCTGGATTTCCAAGCAGAGGTGTGCTTCAGGGGTGATCCCTTTATGGAGAAACTCTGCTAGGGCAATGTGGAAGGGAATTGTGGGATGGGATCCAGTCTATCATTGATGGGCATTTGGGTTGGTTCCAAGTCTTTGCTATTGTGAACAGTGCCGCAGTAAACATATGTGTGTATGTGTCTTTATAGTAGAATGATTTATAATTCTTTGGGTATATACCCAGTAATGGGATTGCTGGGTCAAATGGTATTTCTAGTTCTAGATCCTTGAGGAGTCACCACACTGTCTTCCACAATGGTTGAACTAACTTACACTCCCACCAACAGTGTAAAAGCGTTCCTATTTCTCCATATCCACTCCAGCATCTGTTGTTTCCTGACTTTTTAATGATCACCGTTCTAACTGGTGTGAGATGGTATCTCATGGTTTTGATTTGCATTTTTCGAATGACCAGTGCATAAATTAGCATTAGTTGTTTATAACAGGGATTATAATAGTAATATCTGGATTCTACATGAAATTAATTTTGTAAAATGGGTAGTAATACAAATTATTTTAGTGTTCTTTAAAGCATCAAAAGAAGAGCAATGTTGGAAAAATTTTCGGGAGAAAAAATATCTCATTTTTTAGTGGACTACATAAACAGAGAATTATATGTCTACAGAATCTCTGAGTCTCACTGTTGTTTGAATACTTCCGTGATGTCAAAGTATGGTTTTCAAAGGTTAAAAGGTGACTTTCATATAAAAATAAACACATGCCCAAAATCTATTTAACACTTTAGTGAACCAGGAGGGTGAAGCTGTTTCCAAAAAAGTATAGAAGAAACAAAAGTATTTATAGTGACTGAATAAAAGAATGGTTGTAACATCATACACAAGACTAAATAATGTCTTATATGACAGAAGAAGAAAGAGAAGGAAGAGGAGTAATGGTGGGTTTCAGACACCAATTGCATGTCTGCAGGAGAAAAATTATTAGCATTGCTATCAATATTAGACATGCTAACATCTACCCTTTGTGTGATGTAAAATAGCCTAATCAATAGTAAGTAGCAATTCAGTACAAGTGATCATAATCAGGTAATTCTTGAGTGGGCTTGTTGGACAATGCTTCAGTATGACAGTCTCCCTTTGTGATCCTAAATAAACTGAAGATTTTTCTTGATTAAAAAAATAAGTTTGACCGAGTATTTTGTCAAGTTACAGACATAGAACCAAGGATATTACATAGCTTTTGAATAGTCTGCTCCACAATTATTTTGTTTTGTTTTAAATAACTTTTATTTTTTCTTCTATTCTGAGACTAGGGGAAAAAAGACATTTGTTCTTATCAGGTTACATATGTACTACTTATTCATGTGTATGAATTCTACTGTTTTAAGGTCCCAGAATCTGCTAAGAGTCCGATCAGCATGGAGTTGATATTTTATGTCACCTATGAGGCTGTGATCTTGTAATCTAAATGAGGTAGCAGACCAGTTTCCTGTGAGAGCTTTTTAGACTTTGATTCCACATCTGAGTTACAGCACTTGTTTCTTAATGAAGGGCTTATAGTTCTGATTAAATTGGATTTATTCTCAAATATGGGAAGATTGTCTTGTACATGATCTTGCCTGTACAATTGATTTGTGCAATGAAATTCCAATTAAAAAAGGTTTCTATTGAAGCTTGAAAATAACAACCGTGTCATTAAAATTAAAAGGATGTAGTAAAACCATTTTCTGTGAAGTAGTAAAGAAAATACTCTTTAAAATGTGTTTCATTTCAGTCTGCAAAAGCATAATCTAATAAGTTAAGGCTTAAAGATATGCTAATGATAACAATGATTCATATAACAGTCATACATACCGATAATATTGCAGACAAAACAACACATACCTGGACACACAATAGATTTTATTCATCAGTTTATTTAATACTATGCAGTTAATTATTGTCCCTCTTGATCTTGGGTCAGTAGTGTGCTTTCATAAATTTGGTGGCTTCTAGAGTTTTAAAAAAAACCAAACTACTGACTCAATTGTCAGGTATTGTCTTTACAGTCATCTAAGTGGTACCACCTTAAGTTCTAAAGCCTGTACTTCTGAGTCTATTCCTCAGGTTGAAATAATTTAAAAACATATGATACATGTCTTTCTGGGAGACTCTGCGACTGTTTTACTTACTTGAAGAACAAATCTCTGGCCTACAGCAGAGCCTTCTGATAAGTATGAAAGAAAAGCATAAGCTACCTATTGATGATACAACTGAAAGGCTGGGTTTAATTTATTGAGTATCCATCACCATCAGAATGGAGAAGAGGAATATTTTCCATTAAGGTGCATACATAACTGTGTCATGAAAATTTCATCAGTTTCCCCTAATGGTTGAGTAAGATATGCTTTTATTTTTTAATAGAGAGATGCTCCTTCCTCCTCACTCGTCTCTTTAGAGTGTGTCTTCCTTCCTTTTTTTTTTTTTTGAGATGGAGTCTCGCTCTGTCCCCCAGGCTGGAGTGCAGTGGTGGCATCTCAGCTCACTGCAAGCTCCGCCTCCCAGGTTCACGCCATTCTCCTGCCTCAGCCTCCCCAGTAGCTGGGACTACAGGTGCCAGCCAAAACACCTGGCTAATGTTTTGTATTTGTAGTAGAGACGGGGTTTCACCATGTTAGCCAGGATGGTCTCGATCTCCTGACCTTGTGATCCAACCGCCTCAGCCTCCCAAAGTGCTGGGATTACAGGCGTGAGCCACTGCACCCAGCCTAGAGTGTCTTCTTGAAAGTATTACTGTCTTGACAAAAGGCCCAATCTTTTGACTTTACAATGCAAGGTTTTGGCCTTCTGACCCTTGGAACTATAAACCTTTGCCTTCAGAATTAGTTCAGTGGCTCTCTCAAGGTATACATGACATAATCACAGGTATAGCAGTTAAGTCTTAAGAAGATATGAAAAGGTTTGTCTATTTTTCAACTTTAGCATGTAGTATGTCTCAAATTCTGTCCAGACTTTGTAGACACTTTTGGGTTACCTTTACACACATGTAAATCTGAAATGCTGATTCACTGGTATCTTTTGTTTTTCCTCTCTTTTCAATATTGGTACCAAAGGTCTTTGATTGGCTCCCTAAGAGTTTTTAGGCCTTTTGATGTTGCTCTATGAAGGATAAGATGTTACCATATTTACAAGCTAACAAATTAGCCTGCCAAAGTTCCGGGGTTGCTGGTAGAAGACACAAGACTTCTGGGTCAGAAATAAAGGACTGTTTCTTACTCAAAACAAAGCGAGCAGTATGATCTGAGCCAGCAGTTTTAGTGAGATGGGATTTTTCTTCTTAAAATGCAAGCACATTTAAAAATATTAGAAGTTTTGTCTTTGCTTTCTGAGAATATTAGAATCATGTCTGTGTTTATTACTTTCTTTTTTTTTTTGAGGAGTTTGTCTGTCCGCAGGACAGCGCGTCTCCTCCACTCCGCCCCCTTCGCCTTCCCCCAGCCTCCCGGTTCTACAGCCCGCCACGCTTTTTTTTTTTTTAGTAGACGGTTCACTGTTGCCAGGATGGCTCGATCTCCTGCCTCGGATCCCTCGCCTCCAAGTGCTGGATCAGTTTTTTTTTGGCATTCATCGTTGCCCGCTGGCATCAGATCTTGCTCCCACCTCCCAGGTTCAAGCAATTCTCCTGCCTCGGCCTCTAGAGTAGCTGGGATTACAGGCATGCACCACCCCACCTGGCTAATTTTGTATTTTTAATAGAGATAGGGTTTCTCCATGTTGGTCAGGCTGGTCTCAAAATCCTGACCTTAGATGATCTGCCCACCTCGGCCTCCTAATGTGCTGGGATTACAGGCTTGAGCCATTGCGCCCAGCTTGTTACTTATTATGTAAGCACAAACCTCATTTATTTTTAGAGGCCTTGTATTTAATATATTAATACCCTCTAGAGTAAGAAAATACTTCATATATAATGAAAGGTCAAGGATTTTTACCAATTATAGACAGACACACGAGACTTTCTAACCTTAGTCCATAACGTTAGATACAGGTCAAAATTCAACAATACACACACACATGCACACACACACACACACACACACATATCACTGGTCCAAATTCCAAGGTACTTTACTTCTTTCTAATGAGCATGAAATATTTTCTTAATTGATTTACACTTATACATAGATAAGTACCTATCAACAATTAATTAGCAATTTCCTCTGTTATCTATATTCAATTCCCTGATGTTACCAAAGGGTTGTATAACTCCAAACTTTACAAATTGAATGACTTTGTAAGACATGGGATTGTAAGATGTTTCCTATTTATGAAGTAAAAATTCAATATTGAAATCTACACTGAACACAGTCTCCAGTCTGACAAACACCACTAGTTTGTTCATAACAATATAAATAGAGACTATTGGGGTGGAGCAAGATGACAGAATGGAAGGTCCTACCAATCACCTCCACTGAAGGATAACAATTTGACAACTATCTACACACAAAAAAAGCATGTTCATAAAAACCAAAAATCAAAGGAGTACTCCCAGTACCTAATTTTATCTTCATATTACTGAAAGAGGCACTAATGAGGTCAAAAAACACAGTCTTGCAGTGCTGATGCCACTCCTCTCCTATTCCCCAGCAGCGGCAGCATGGTGTAATATGGGTGCCAGTTTTGGTGCAGAAAGCGTTTTGGTGCACTGGGGAGAAGGGAAATGGCAATCGCATACATTGGATTTACGTAGTGTAGACGTTCTCAATCTTTGCTGCATGTAGAATCACCTGGAGAGCTTTTTACAAAAATATTCATGCTTGGGACACACCATACCGCATAAATCAGAGTTGCTGAGGATAGGTCTCAACTATCAGTATTTCCCAAAACTTCTTCACATAGTTAAATGTACAGCCAATGTTTAGAAATACTGATACAGTGAGGGTTTCAGCTTCTAGACATCCATATATTTGTCTCTGATATTTCTCCCAAAGTCTTCATATACTTTAAAACAAATTGCTACTATGTCATGTTTTTAAAATAAGAGGCTTAAAATATATTCACAAAATTTTTCACTCTTTTTTAAAGAAATAAATATGTTCTGCTAATATTTGGAAAACTATAGCTAAAATATATCTTGGCAGAATATAAGGGCATGTTCCACATGGTGGTCTGGGCGTATAGTAAACTAGACTCCCATATTGGTTTAAGCCAGTGTCTTTAATGTGTGGTGGTGGGTACAAGTGTGTAGGTGAGGGTAGGAAGAGGATGCAGGCTAACGTTATTTCAAAACTGAAAGCAGTTTTTCATATAAAAGGATGATATATCCTTTCTTAAGGAAAAAATGTGTTGTTAATTGGCCTACCCGTTATACAAAGGTATGGTAAACATCTTATTCTGGGATGAGAAAGTTTAAGACAATAAAATGTTCTTTCAAGAACAGAAATGCAAAGGGTTAATTTTACTCTTGGAAGAGTTTCCAGAAATCCCTCTCACACACACATTTTTTGGTGGATATCTGAGAGGGGTGTTCTGAATTCTTTGGTGGGGAGATATAGAGAGGGAGGTATGGTGGTCCTTGAAATAGGATAGCTCTGTGGAAGCACAGTTGAGAATTGTCTGAGGGTACCTGTGGGGTAGCCCAGTCTAAAATCTCTCATATACTCAATCCCATTTCAAGATTTCAAGTGTTTTATTTTTTTAATGTGTGTGCATATGCTTCTCACCAATAAAAATTTGGGTTTCTGTATGCAAACCTTTAGTAAAATCTTGCTAAACCATGTCAGCTGGTCATCCCTGTGCTTTGTGGAGTTAGGGAATATTCTGGGCCCATGCTTGGAAAGCAGTGCCAAAGTGGACGGCAGCAACTGCCTCAGGAAAAAGTTCCCAGAAAGCAAGACAAGATGCAGAGTAGGATGGAGATGTGATCTGGCACAAGGAGCAAGGCATGGTAGAAGAATAACTAGAATAATTCTGGAACTGGAAAACATTCCTCAGTGGTTCTAGGAATACCTAGGAAAACAGTGTTCCAAGACCAGACATTCAGTTACTGAGGATTGATGCTATTTGAGATAAAGTGAAGAGTGGCTCCTGATAGCTGAAGAAGAAGAGACAACTGGATTGTAATAGGAAAAAAAACTACCTCAGCTTTATAAAAACAACTATTTATTCTATTAGTCAAGAAGCATCCATTAATTGTATTAATTGCATATGCTGATAAATATTATATACTTATCAAATACATATATATATATATATATATATATATATATATATAAACTGGGCCAGCTATCAAAAATTTTCCTTAATGAGGCATAGCATTAAAATAATAAATACACAGTGAGGCACTTTGCCAGGCACTGTACAGATGCAGCTATTAATTATTATCTGCAATGGTCAGTCTTTGATGGGAAAATCAAAGACTTTTGTATTTTTAAAAATACAAAACAGATTATCCTATATGAGGTGTGCATTTTTATGTTTTAGTTTTATAAAGTTTTTGCTTAATTGTCATTTTCACATGTAATATTTCCATTCTATTTCTGGATGCAATTAAATAAAGGAGATTTATTTTGAAGCTGATCCGTGGAGAATCCCTTTTAGCAGGATGAGAGCATAATGAGAGGAGGTTAAATAGCCAAGACAGCCAGTGCAGCTGAGGATCATCAAAGATCAGCATAGGAAGGAAATTCAGGATATAGAAACCATCTGGCCAAAGGTAATTTAGCAAATTCTCAGAAGGAAATCTAGCTTTTGTTAACTTCAGTTGCAACACATAACAGAAATGTTTGAAACTCTCTTAATAAAATGAGTGATTCAAGATTCTGTGGGAGGATATCCTGTAATGCTGTCTTTAAACATATTGGGAATTTCCCATTCTCAAATATCCTCAGGTAAAACTAAAAATGAGCCATTGCACGCATGACCCTGTAGCATATTCAGTCAGCATACACATTATGAGCGTACTTTGTCTAGATGATATTTGGAAAAATGAAATAATAACCGAAGTACTTATTGCATAGTTGAAGTTTTGTTATTATGATAACCCTATATTATATATGCTCATTTATACTCCCTTTGGTTTTGGTCTTTACCCTTGTTGTCCTGCCAAGGCCTCTCTTTTCTTATATTTATCCCAGGCTGGTCCAGTGTTGGAACTGACATTCTCATTAACATTTCTGGTAAAATGTGAGTAACTGCCAAAGAAATTATAAAATTCAAGCATTCAATGTTATAGATTTTCATCCAATCTTTTAATTATATCTGAAGATGTAATGCAGTTGGGTTTACAATTTGAAGACCTAAATCTTCTTGGATTCCCTAAAATAATCACATTTTTTCTCAACAAATATTCGCTGAGTACCTCTATGTACCAGACACTGTTTTACATACTGGAGATAAAGCAGTGGACAATAAAGAAGAAAACAAGACATACTGCCCCTGTGAAGCTTATAGCTGGTAAATGTGTATATCTATATCTTTATGTAAAAATAGTGTAGTAAAAATCAAAATTTTTAATATAATACACAAGAATGAACACACACACACAAACATACACACCTGTATAACACAAAAAGGGCATTGGTGGTCCTTGAATTGGGAATTAAAAAAAAGGTATGTATTAAAAAGGATTCCTGAGAAGTTGACAATTGAACAAAGACTTAAAGAATTTGTTTAATGTCTCCGAATGCTGTTGTATGGGAATGCTAGAAGGGAATTGAACAATAGTTTGTTTTAATACATAAATTGATAGAATCCTAAAAAAAAGCACACAGCTAGTTGATATAATGACATATAATTCTTCAGAGAATGGAAGCCTTCCCAGTAGTGGGAGGGTTAGAAATTAGTTGTTTGATCTAAACTATCCATTCACTTGCTTTAAAGTAAATAGATACAGTTGTGGTTACTCATAGAGAATTCTAGATAAAATAACAAGTTTTAAAAAGATACATATGAGAGAAAGGGAAAGATGACGAAATAGAAACCTCCACTGATTGCCACCTGCCACAGGAAAATCAAATTTGTCAACTATCTATGCAAAAGAAAGCACCTTCATAAGAACTAAAAATCAGGTGAGCAATCACAGCACATAGTTTTAAATTCATATTGCTGAAAGAGGCACTGAAGAGGGTAGGAGGGACAGTCTTTGATCACCAACACCTCCCCTTTCTCTTTCCCCAGCAGCAGGCATATGGTGTGGAGAGAGAATCTATGCTTGGACCAGGGAAAGTGCAGCGGTTGTGATACTTTTCATTGAACTTAGTGCTGCCCTGTCACGGTGGAGAGCAAAACTAGGATGAATTCAGCCAACACCCACTCATGAAGGATCATTTAGATCAGCCCTAGGCAGAGAGAAATCCCACATCCCAGAATCAGAACTTGAGTTTTGACAAGCCTAGCCACTGTGGGATAAAGTGCTCTGGGGCACTAAATAAACGGGTAAGGCAGTCTAGGCCACAAGGACTGCAACTTCTAGGCAAGTCCTGGTGCTGTGCTGGGCTTGGAAATGGTGGACTTGGGCAGCATTCTACCTAGTGAGACATAAACTAGGTGGCTAAGGGACTGTTTGTGCTACCCTTGCCACAAACGCGGGCAGCACAGCTCACAGCAACGGTAACCCCTTCCTTCTGCTTGAGGAGAAGAAAAGGAAGAGTAAAGAGGACTTTGTCTTCCATCTCGATTACCAGCTCAGCCACACTAGGATAAGGCAGTGGGCAGAGTCGTGAGGTTCTCATTCTAGGACCCAACTCTTGGACAACATTTCCAGATACACCCTAGGTCAGAAGGGAATCCTCTGACTTGAAGGGAAAGACGCAGTCCTGGCAGAATTCATCACCTACTAACAAGCCGTTAGGCCCTAAATAATCAGTGCTGATACCAAGGTAGTACCCTGTGGATCTTGGATAAGACTCTGAGACATACTGCCTTCAGGTGAGACCCAGCACATTGCCAGATATAGTGGCTACGGTGAGACTCCTTTGGCTTGAGAAAAGCAGAGGGAAAAGTAAAGGAGACTTTGTCTTACACCTTAGGTACCACTTGGCTACAGGGAGGTAGAGAATTAAGCAGGATCTCAGGGTCCTCAATTACAGGCCTTGCTTCTTAGATGATATTTCTGGACTTGCCCTGGGCTAGAAAGGAGCCTACTGCCCTGAAGGAGAGTACCAGGCCTGGTAGCATTCACCACGAGATGACAGAGGAGCCCTGGGACTAAATGAACATCTCTGGTAGTCTCGCAGTAGTCCCCATGAGTCTACAGTGGTGGTGCCCACAGGGAGAGACTCCTGTCTGTGAAAAGGAAGGGAAGAGTAAGAAGGACTTTGTCTCATGCATGAGTTCCAGCTTAGCTGCAGTAGAAAAAGTACCCGGTAGGTTTCTAAGGAGTTTTGCTCCAATTCCTGGCTCCCAGATGGTATCTTTGAACCCACCCAATGACAGGGGATCTCACTACCCTAAAGGGAACGACGCAAGGCTGGCTGGTTTCTCCACATGAATGTTTGTAGAGCCCTAGGGCCTTGAGTAAGCCTATGCAATAGCCAGGTAGTGGTTAGAGTGGCCTTGGGTGAGACTCACTGCTTCAGGCCTGATCCAATGCTGTCCTAATGGTGGAGGCCATAGAAGTGCTTGTGTCCCCCTGCCCAAGTCCAGGAGGCACAGAGAAAGAGATTTCATTCATTTGGGAGAAAGTAAGGGAAAAGGACAAGAGTCTCTGCCTGGTAACCCAGATAATTCTTCTGGATTTTTTCCAAGAACCCCAAGGTGATACCTCTATGAGTGTATAAGAACCAAAGCATTACTGGGGTTGGGTGCTCCCTAATGCAGAAACAGCTTAGATCACAACACCCAACTCCCTCAAATACTTGGAAAGCCTTCCCAAGAGGAGGTTACAAACAAGCCCAGACTATAAAGACTACAATAAATACCTAACTCTTCAATGCCCAGATGAAAACCCATAGGAATCATGACCATACAGAAAAGCATGGCCTCACCAAACTAACTAAATATGGCAGCAGAGATCAATCCCAGGGAGAGAGATATGTGACCTAACAGACAGATACTTCAAAATGCTGTTAAGGAAACTCAAAGACATTCAAGATAACACAGAGAAGAAATTCTGAATTTTATCAGATAAATTTAACAAAGCAATTGAAAATAATTGGAAGAAGCAGAAATTCTGGAGTTGAAAAATGTGATTGATATACTAAAGAATATATCAGAGTCTCTAACCAGCAGAATTGATCAAGAAGAAGAAGGATTAGTGAACTTGACAATTTGAAAACATGCAGTCAGAGGAAAAAAAAGAAAAAGAAATTTAAAAATGAAATATGCCTAGAAGATTTATAAAATCACTTCAAAGGGACAAATCTAAGAGTTATTGGCTTTAAATAAGAGGCAGAAAGAGAGAGAGTGAATGAGAATATTCAAAGGGATAACAGAAAACTTTCCAAACTCAGAGAAAAATATCAATATATAAGTACAAGAAGGTGTTGTAGAACACTAAGCAAATTTAACCTAAAGAAGACTACTTCAAGGCGTTTAATAATCAAACTTCTAAAAATAAAGGATAGAGAAAGGATCCTAAAGAAGCAAAATAAAAGAAAAAAAAATAACATGCAATGGAGCTCTAATACATTTGGCAGCAGACTTCTCAGTGGAAACCTTACAGGCCAGGCGAGTTGGAATGACATATTTAAAGTGCTGAAGGAAAAATACTTTTACCCCTAGAATAGTATATCCAGCAGAAAATATCCTCAAACATGAAGAAGAAATAGAGACTTCCCAGACAAACAAAAGCTGAGGGATTTCATCAACACCAGACCTGTCCTACAAAAAAAAAAAAAAAAAAGAAAAAAAAAATGCTAAAGAGAGTACCTCAATAAGAAAGTAAAGGAGTTAATGAACAATGAGAAATTACCTGAAGGTACAAAACTCACGGTTTATTGTAAGTACTTAGAAAAACACAAATATTATAACAATGTAATTGTGGATTGTAAACTCTTCCCTTAGGTAGAAAGACAAACAGGTTAATCAATCAAAAATAATAACTACAACAACTTTTCAAGACATAGACAAGTATGAAGAAAACATAAAGAGAAAACAACAATAGGTTAAAAAGCAATGGGATGAAGTTAAAGTGTAGAGTTTATTAGTTGTCTTTTTGCTTGTTGTTTTTTATGTAAACAGTGTTAAGCTGCTATCAGTTTAAAATAATGGTGATTATATAGTATTTGCAAAGTCTCATGATCACTGCTAATCAAAAAGCAAACAACAGATACTTAAAAAATGAAAAGTAAGAAATTAAAACATACCACCAGAGAAAATCACCTTCACTAAAAGGAAGACAGGAAGGAAGGAAAGAAAAAGATAAGACTACAAAACAACCAGAAAACAAATAGCAAAATGGCAACAGTATGTACTTCTTTATCAATAAAATATTAAATTATAATCAACAATGGGCTAAACTATCTAATCAAAAGACACAGATTGCTGAATGGATATAAAAACAAAAATCCCATATCTTTTGCCTGCAAAAACACACTTCATCTCTAAAGATACATATAAACTGAAAGTAAAGGAATGGAAAAAATTTTAAACAAATGGAACCAAAAAGAACAAGCGTAGCTATACTTATATTAGACAAAAGAGATTTCAAGATAAAAACTTATAAGAAGAGACAAAAAGAAATCCCAATACAATAATAGCTGGAAACTTTAACATCCCACTTTCAGCATTGGACAGATCCTCCATACAGAAAGCAACAAAGACACACCAGACTGAATCTGCATTGAGACCAAATGGACCTAATAATTTTACAGAACATTCCATCCAGTGGCTGTAGAAGAAGAACATTCTACTCCTCTGTGCAAGAATAGACCATATATTAGGTTAACAAAACAAGGTCTAAAACATTTTAAAAATTGAAATAATATCAAGCATCTTCTCTGACCACAGTGGAATAAAACTAGAAATCAATAATGAGGAATTTCAGAAATTATACAAACACATGGAAATTGATATGTTTCTGAATGACCAGTGGGTCAGTAAAGAAATTAAGAAGGAAATTTAAACATTTCCTGAAACAAATGATAATGGAAACACAACATAACAAAACCTATGGGATACAGTGAAAGCAGTACTAAGAGGGAAGTTTATAGCTATAAGTGTCTACATCAAAAAGAAGAAAAACTTCAAATAAACAACCTAACAAGGCATCTCAAACAGGAAAGCAAGAGCAAACCAAACCTAAAATTGGTAAAAGAAAAGAAATAGTAAATATTAGGTCAGAAATAAACGAAATTGAAATGAAGACAACCACACAAAATCAACAAAGTAAAAACATGCTTTTTTTTTTTAAAAGATAAATAAAATCAACAAACCTTTAGCTGAACTAATAAGAAAAAAAGACAGAAGACCCAAATAAATGAAATCAGAGATGAAAAAGGAGACATCACGATGGATACTGCTGAAATTCACAGGTCACTAGTGGTTACTGTGAGCAATTATTTATGCCAATAAATTTGAAAATCTCTAGGAAATGGATAAATTCCTAGACATATACAAGCTACCAAGATTGAACCATGAAGAAATCCAAAACCTGAACAGACCAATAGCAAGTAGTGAGATCAAAGCTGTCATAAAAAGTCTTCTAGCAAAGAGAAGCCCAGAACCCATGACTTCACTGCTGAATTCTACCAAACATTTAAAGAAAAACTAATACCAATCCTACTCAAACCAAAATATAGAGGAGGAGGTAATATGTCCAAATTCATTCAATGAGGCCGGTATTACCCTGATACCAAAAACAGAAAAAGACACATCAAAAAAGAAAACTAAGGCCGATATTCCTCATCAATATTGATGTTTAAATCCTCAACGTAATACAAGCAATGTGAAATCAACAACACATTAAGAAAATAATTCATCATGACCAAGTGGGATTTATTCCAGGGATGCAAGCATGGTTCAACATATGCAAGTCAATCAATGTGATACATCATATTAACAGAATGCAGGACAAAAACCATATGATCATTTAAATTGATTCTGAAAAGCTATTTAATAAAATTCAACATTCCTTCATTAAAAAACTGTCAAAAAGTGGGTATAGAAGAAACATACCTAAACGTAACAAAAGCCATACAGAACAGACCCACATTTAGTATCAAACTGAAGGGGGAGAAACTAAAAGACTTTCTCTAAGATCTGGAGCATGACAAGGATGCCCTCTTTCACCACTAGTTTTTACCCAACAGTACTGGAATGAATTTTCTGTCCCATTCTTCTAGCTTATATGATATGCTCTTTTGTACCTTAAAATTATTTCCATATTAATCCATATTAATACATGCATAAAGTATTCGCTTGTTCTTTTTTATTTTTGGCAATTGCAAAATATTCCATTTTATGAATATACCATAATTTCTTTGATTAATGGAAATTTTGGGTCTTTATTTTCCTATTATAAATAATGCTACACTGACTAATCATGTGCATATGTAATTTTGCCTGTGTAGTAGTATATGTCTAGGACAAATTTCTGGGAATAGAATTATGGTGCCAAAGGGTATACACATTTGAATTTTGATCATTGCTGCCAACTAGCCTCCATAGTAGGGATTGTATAATTTACTCTCTCACTATAAACTCATGAGGGCTCCTGTCTCTACAG